>NC_090280.1:14255757-14558787 GCF_037392515.1 Haliotis asinina
ATAAAATTACTCTACTGTTCGATCAAAGTTTGATAATGGAACTTGACTTTCCTTACGTATATGTATATATATGGTTCATGCTTCGGTAAATCCTAAAGTATCAGTAACATATCACCACCTGCTGGAAGAAGCTCTACAGTATGTGGCACTCACTCACTCACTCACTCACTGTATCACTCACTAATCTGACCACGTGACCTACCTAGATACCGTGGCGCTAACATCATTCGCTCCACTGTATGCCCTGAGTATCCTAACCAGTTGGTAGTTCGTCTTCAAGGGAAACTCCTGGCCGGTGAGGTTGATGAAATATTTCCACTTCCGGCTGTATTGAAGAAGGTCCCGAATGCACACTAGTTCCGGTTCTAGCACGGAGAACTCTCCCCACCTAACATCTACAGACCTCGACGACAGAAATACGTTCGGAAAACAGTTGACGATGTTGCTAACTGCATTCGTTATTACCCCGGAGGTTTTGCTGTCGACGTGCACGCAGTAGTAGTTGTGAGGTCTGTAAACAGCGCGCAACAGCCGCTCAAACTGTTCCACATTCTGGTACATCAACACACTGAAGGCTATAGGGAACTCTTCTTCCTCACGAGTTACATTTAGTATATACTTCCGGTTTCGTTTAAACTCCGTACAGTTCTGTGTCATGACGGAGTACGCTCCATGATCAATACTTGGTCCAAGCCGGACATCTTTAAGCATCCGTACCCTGGCTCGTTCAATCTCCATGTCATTATTGCGGAATAGATATTTACACTTGAGCGGCAAATCGTCAAACGAGAACTCCATTGGAATTGTACGCATTTCGTTCTTGGCCTTTCGCAGCACGTTTCGGAGGATGTCGTCGAAAACGATGAGTGCGATGGTGCCAAGGCTGATGATGATGGCGAACGCCACATGATTTGACTTCATTCTGCATTATCCTGAAAGAGTACCATAAGAACTCAACAGGTACAATTCAACTCAACTGTACAATACATCTTAACATTACAGAAGCTCACCTTTGCAAAACTATATGTCAGAACTTTGTAAACACTTTGTGGTGTTTCATTTCCGCATAGAGCGGTATTGGAATGTGATGCTAACTTTCAATAATACCAAATATAGTTCTTTTAAATGAAATAAATATGTGTTTTACTATTTTCTACATCACTACCTACACCACCAAAGGTGAGGGGTGGGGCTAAACAACATTCCTAATCCAGGTGAATCACCATAATTTCAGAGATGCACACGTCGCACGACGTTCTGTCATCACAATGTGTTTTTAGTGTCATCACAGTATGTCCGTAGTTACATCACAGTATGTCCGTAGTTACATCACAGTATGTCCGTAGTTACATCACAGTATGTCCGTAGTTACATTCGTGGGTACCTCACAACATGTCCGTAGTGTCATTACAGTATGTCTACAGTGTCATCATGTCATAAAAGTGGGTTGCACGGTATTGGCCTTCCCACTCGTGTCCTCACTCCGCGTCTGTAACCTCACCAAGCTGGTTTTCACTGTCCTCCCTTTTGTCAGGACACCTCAACCCAGAGACTCATAGCAAACATCCATTGTTGCTCAGTGAAAGCACAGACATAGTTTGTGAATGGCGGGTATCTCTCCTACATAAGTATCAAGCACAATGATGGATGCCATCAAACACAGCGGGTGGCTATTTTTTAATAACCTAGCGTTAAATTGTGTGTGTGTGGGGGGGGGGGGGTGTTGAATGAAACTTCTTATGTAGACTAACACTGTCGCACTGAGCAATGTCCCTGCAGCATCACAGGAATACAAGAAACACTCACTGCACCCAAGTGGAGAATCGAACACAGGCCTAATGCGTGACTAGCGAAAAGCGTTAGGTTCAGATTCCAAACTGATCACGCCTGGGTCGATGGAACATAACCACAATGAGGCATTCGAAAGCGACACTGGGTAACACAATATCGTTAAGACTTACATGTAAGTGGTATGTAAGTGGCTTGTATGTAAGTGGCAGGTAGGTATGTAAGTGGTATGTGTGTATGTAAGTAGCAGGTATGTAAGTGACATGTATGTAAGTGGCAGGTATGTAAGTGGCATGTATGTAAGTGGCATGTATGTCAGTGGTATGTATGTAAGTGTGGCATGTATGTAAGTGATAGGTATGTATGTAAGTGGTATGTATGTAAGTGGCATGTATGTAAGTGATAGGTATGTAAGTGGCATGTATGTAAGTGATAGGTCTGTATGTAAGTGGTATGTATGTAAGTGACAGGTATGTAAGTGGCATGTATGTAAGTAGTATGTATGTAAGTGACAGGTATGTAAGTGTGGCAGGTATGTAAGTGACAGGTATGTAAGTGGCATGTATGTAAGTGGAATGTATGTAAGTGGCATGTATGTAAGTGGAATGTATGTAAGTGGCATGTATGTAAGTGACAGGTATGTAAGTGGCAGGTATGTAAGTGGCAGGTAAATAAGTGACAGGTATGTAAGTGGTATGTATGTAAGTGGCTTGTATGTAAGTGGCATGTATGTAAGTGGTATGTATGTAAGTGGTATGTTAGTAAGTGGCATGTATGTAAGTGGTATGTATGTAAGTGGTATGTATGTAAGTGACATGTATGTAAGTGGCATGTATGTAAGTGGTATGTATGTAAGTGGTATGTATGTAAGTGGCATGTATGTAAGTGGTATGTATGTAAGTGACATGTATGTAAGTGGCATGTATGTAAGTGGTATGTATGTAAGTGGTATGTATGTAAGTGTGGCATGTATGTAAGTGTAAGTGTAAATGACTGTTCTGTAATCAATGTGTTGACTTGAATAATATGTCTCTTCTCTCCCAAAATACGTTCCGTCCTGACCAAGTAATAACAGGGGAGTAGCTACGATGATAAAAGTGATCCGGGCTAACTCATGATTTTTTCTATAAAGGTTGCGCAAGCTCTCAATGTATCTAATACATAAAACTATGCAACCTGCTTACGCGCTTGAATAATTCTTGGCATGTGTAGTTGAACACCTTTAGTGTTGTTACAGTACATGCACTTGGTAAAGGTCTCTGTAACACGCTCAATGTCTGGTGTGAATACTTTATCTGACACCTCATACATAACTAGTCACCCCGTTGGTGTCCATCGAACCATCAACGACCTACCATGATTAACATAATACAGTCTTCTGTAAATATTACCCCGAATTGTCGTCTAAACCTAGAATCCTTTCTCACACGCAGCGTCCATTGACAACACAAATGCTCACAATAATACTTTGTCAGGGTGTACTTGGTCTGCTGCTTTTCACCAGCAACCTTCAGCGAAACCAATGTTGACCAAGTATTTGGATAAATCACTTGTTCTTTGGACATCCTTGACAGGCTCAACAGAGCGTGGACGAATGAGCGATTACATGTCGTTGATGTTAGACAGAACGATCGTTTTCGTCAAGATCTTGGCCAATGTCAACACATCCTTTGAAGGATGTAAGCAAAGAGGTCAAAGACATCTGGCCATCATTCAGCCATCAACCATGACCGGGGACTGTTTCCTACTTCTATGATGCTGTTTTATTACATACTACCCCATATCTGAATTGCAACACTATATCTGGGATTTTCAAACTTCATGTCCACGAGACCCGTGAAGGTCCCGGGGTAGAATAGGCCTTCAGCAACCCATGCTTGCCATAAAATGCTTGTCGTAAGAGGCCACTAACGGCATCGGATGGTCAGACTCGCTGACTTGGTTGACACATAACACATGTCATCGGTTCCCAGTTGCGCAGATCGATGCTCATGTTGTTGATCACTGGGTTGTCTTGTCCAGACTCGATTATTTACATCACGCCGACATATGGTGGGAATATTGCTGAGTGTGGCGTAAAACTAAACTCACTCACTTTTGTCCACGATGTGAAACTGATTTAGAATACTCAATACCTTAACTAGAGCACTATCTGTGGGATTGTAAACTTCACGATGTGTCGCCAGTGTTGTGTTTGTCACGCTCAGATCCACGCGACATCATTGTCCACTGATGGCATGAACATACGTGACTCGCGAGTCTCACAACAGATACTACGAGTTGTTCTCGAGGAACACATCCGGCCTTGGGTATGTGACATACAAGGGAGATGAGAAAGAGAAATACTCGCGAGGGTTTGCTATTTTTTTCTTTTTGGTGTGTGTGATTGTGTGTGTGTGTGTGTGTGTGTGTGTGTGTGTGTGTGTGTGTAAGAGAGGGAGAGAGAGAGAGAGAGAGAGAGAGAGAGAGAGGGAGGGAGAGAGAGAGAGAGAGGGAAAAACCTGCACTCTCACACTAAAGTATCTGACAGCGGCAGTCAGCGGGTTGCTGAGTGGATAAAATCTGGCTGGCGATTAGGTGCTCGGAGGGTGCGGGTTCGAATCGCGGATGGATCGCAGATCAACCTGGAAACCTTCAGCTCGGTAGATATTGGAACCTAATTTCAGAAGTTTGGGTTTTTTTTTCAATTTTGTATTCATTTCAGAAAGGCAGATACATATTCATGTAAGATGTGGATGTACAAGGGATTTGTAACAATGGCAGCACCATATAATACCGTAGTCATATAGGCTATGATCATTTCAAAGAGGCGGATACACAATTACAATTACCGTTGTGTAAGAGTATAGATGTACAAGGATGCGATAGCGGTACTGGCATGGCATATTTCTGAGGCCTGCAGACAGTACTCATTTCGTCAAGGTGGTTACGTAGTAACTACTTAGTTGTATGGGGGTATGGATGTGCGTGGATATTGTCACGATATTGAAATAATATCTTTCTGTTTCATAATGGCAGTGTATACATATTCAAACAGAATACACACAAAACATGAAAAGTAGTTCTTAACACACCCAGAATAAAAATGTAGGTAGATTCCGGATACATGACGTTTAGGTAGTAATGTGACGCAATATAGGCATTGTCAACATGACATTGATACAACAGGTACACTGGGTAATAGGTTATGTCAGGTGATAACACCACTTACGTATCAAAGATACATGCGGTGGGTAATATATACTGCACCTCTAGAAACAAAGAACTAGGCTACCAATTGTAGTATTAATTCCTTGGGCCATTTTTGCTGAAAACTGGTCAAGGTGTTATTTTTCCTGGCTATGTGTATCTTTCAATTAATGAAAGGTTTTTTACCTCGCATAAAACATTATCAAACATTGTCATTTATACTAGCTAGATATATGAACCGTTTTCCAGCAATTATTAACGAAAGGGTAGTCGGTGTTAATCCCCAATATTACAAAATCAGTGAATAGAATGTTAATATTAACAATATTTTGAATATAGAGACTTAAGTCATTCCAAAAGGTCCATACAATGTCACATGAAGCAAGCACGTGTACATTAATGTTTTCTGATTCTTTTTAGCCGAATGTACAGTGGTCATTGTCTGTTATCTTCATCACCAGTTGATTTCTAGTATAGATAACTTTATGAATATATCTGCACTGGAAATCCAACAGTTTAATTCTTTTGTACACTTTCTATAATTTAGTAAAATAGTATCCCGGGAAACAGAGACATGTGTTGAAACTTCAGGTAATTTATCTGTTCTAATCAACGTGTCGTAGAAAATTCTACAACCTTTGAAGGATGTAAGCAAGGTTAAAATCGCTATGTTGATAGCGAGATTTAGATTTCCGACTCTATGATTGCTTATTGTAGTTCTCCAAGTCAAGGGAATATTTTTCAATAGTCTATTATAATCTAAAAAAGTACCTTGAACTGGGAATCTAGCTTTAAATTAACTAAATGATATTAACCCGTCTGAGTTGCAAATATCTTTAATCTCAGTCACATCCATTTTAAACCAGTCATAAATCAAAAAAGAGGAGCCTGCAAACTGATGGTTCAGCCATAGCGGTTCGTAAAGTATTTTCTGAAACTCACCTGGATTAGTTTTAAAAGATCTGTATTTGTTCCATGCCTGAAAAACATCTTGCCATTATAGGCTAGTACTTTCTTGAACTGGTCAATATTAGCTCCTAACTGGAATAAAGGATGTTGCAGGTGTTTTTACAGTTAGCTCTAGATAGACATCTTTTTAGGGGGGGCTATTTTATGTGAGTCAATAAAGGAGTGAATATCTGTGATCCTAATTCCTCCTTCCTTATAGTCTTTTTTCTGTGTTACTCTCCTTATTTGTTCAGGCTTTCCATTCCATATAAATGAGAAGAACCTTTGCTCCAAGTCTTTAATAAACGCTTTAGGTAGATTGGGTAGAGCCGTAAATATATGAACCAGAGTAGAGAGAGCTAGAGTTTTTATAACAGTAATTTTCCCCATATACTTTCAGACGTTCCTTGCATCGCAATGGAGAACAGACTGACGGGGGGAATCTTGACTTTCTTCATTGCGGACTTTTGTATTGCAGAGGTGGTTAATCTGAAGGGAAATGATGTGGTTGAGGGGCTACGGAACAAACTAACCGCGCTCTTGAACTGCGTTATACACAAGCACAATAATCAAAGCAATGAAAAAATGCGAAGTCACATATTCACGTTAGATGAAGTAAATCTCAATTATACACGGTCAGGGCAGATGATGTAGAAGGGTACTCGGTATAAATGGACAGTATCACACAAAACCAAACTGTCGGAATAAAAGACGTTAGTTAGTGTCCGGACCGAAGTGCAGGTATCATGCATGAACGTTATCACATGATGCATGCGTATGCATTCAGATTATTCGTATAGCCTGTAAACACAGATGGTATACACAAAAAATGCATATATCCTACATACAAGTATATGCCTGTCGTTTTACAAAACGATGCATATACCATACATACAAACATATACGTGTCGTTCACAAATATGCAGCATACATCACACATACTACAATATACCTGTCGTTTAAAAAGATGCAAACATCATGCTTAGAGATATAATCTATCGTTTAAAAAGATGCAAGCATCATATATACAACTGTATACCTGTCGTTTACAAAATTATGCATATGCTATTCACACGGGTATACATGTCGTTTAAAAAGACGAATATACCAAACAGGCATGCACATACCTGTCCTGTACAAATGATGCATGTACCATACATACAAGTATATAGCTGTCGTTATACAACGATGCGTGCTTCTCATATACAAGTATATATCTGTCGCGTACAAACAAAAATGCCGATGAACTGAAATTATATAGACCTAGGAAAATATTTCGAGTTTTCCAGGGTTGACACATCGCAAAATAATCACTAGAGAAGATTTCGCAGGGACCAAGCTTATACTTCTAGACAACAGTAGGTTCGACACCTGAACATTCGCCAGTGTTCCCCTGTATCACACTTTCACCCGACACTCACACACATACACAGACACCGACACCGACACACACACACACACATACACACATACACACACGCACGCGCGCGCACTCACACACACATACATACACAACCAGCTGGGGGAGGAGGCGTTAGCCAAACAGCCGTGCAGCTAATGTAAATACTGGGCATTTAAATCGCCCATGTCTGGGCGCGGCGCTCAGTGATGAATCAACGTAGAGATCCAGGAGCAACTCTCACTACGTTTGCAAAAATAATAATTAAGGTGGTTAAAAAGAATGATTGCATGTCTATAAAGTGACAAACAAGCATCGTGGTTGCTTTTTTATGCTTAAATACCAATGATAGATGCGTTTTTGACGGATGTTGGAAATATATATTTGTTGTCGCCAAATACTTACTGCTTATAGTGTGTTGCACAACTGTGATTTCATCTTCACCTTATCGTATCTCCCTGATCATCTGTCCCCTTTCAGACTGTCACTCTCGGGTAGAGAGGAGACGGGCAAGTGCACTGGAAAGCTCCCGTCACTGCTGTTGACCCGTTATAATGCGATGGAGCGGGAACGCCCACGAGGAGAGCCTGACTCCCATGTGCCGTGTGCAGGCCGGAGTTATACTGAGTTGTTCCAGTATAAGCATGAACAACGCAGGTAGTTTATAGGTACACATAGCCTGGCGACAAGGCTCCATCGCTCCCCTTCCCCGGGCTGCGCTGGGATAACGCAATCCGCCCCTACTAGCTAACTGTTTACTGAAATCCTTTGCGGACTTCACTCTTTAACCTAAACACTTTGAAATGTTTACTTTCACTTCTTCAAAACTTCTTTCCATGCGTGTTTGTTATATAGTTATTTATTTCTCAGTAAACCTATTTACAGTAGATGAATCTACATAAACCGACTGTTGTATGATAACCTTCAGGTCAGTTAGATAATTCTTAATTGACAGGAATATCAGCTTTTAAATCTCTTCATAGTTTATTGTTTAACATGTGAAGATATTCCCCAAAATATGCAACCCGGGCTGGTCCTCAGCAACCCTTGCTTAGATGCGATCGGGTGGTTAGGTTCACTGTCTTGGTTAACACTTGTCACTGCATCCCAGCTGTGTAGATCGATGCTCATGCTGTTGATCACTTATTTTGTCGAACATGAGAGCTGGTCTCCAGACTGTCCGTATTTGGCCCTGGTGGGAATACCTTCAGAGAAATGTGGCCCGCCGGGGTAGTTATGTGCATTTACATTTGTAACTAAGAGTGTGATGTAAAAATATTGTATATTTTTGTTTGTGAATTTGGCAAGACGTCAATACTAAGAGTATATTTGCATTGGCTGTCTATGCATAGTTTAGTCTTTGCGTACTCTTCTCCATATAGCTGGAATATTGCTGAATGCGGCTTAAAACTAAACTCACTCTCTGAATCATTATTTAGAGTCATGGTTTTGTGGGAAATGTATTACGATCCCGAACATTCGAGGAATTGACCCTGTTACATTGTATGAACCCTTGAAAAGCTGAAGGTCAATTGAGACTGTGGATGTCTCTCAGGTTCACTGTCATATTGACACGGACCAGCATGCAGTCAACATCGTGGTCGTCTGCAAAAAAGAGATGCCAGTCTTAGACATCCCAGGAATCAATACAGAGGAGCAACGAACAACGAGCAACGCCACCACCGGCAGCTTGTAGCTTTAAACTGCACCAGTTTGTCAACCACTTCTACTTAGTCAGTAGTCCAGACTGATTCTTCCTGAGAATGTCACGATGAACTGCTTCCATTTTCTGTCATCAAAGTAACCATCCAAAAGAACCATGAGAGTCAATATGTGTGCGATCTTTCTGGAGATTGAGCTGGCAATGAATTTCCAAACATAGTTTTGGGACCTAGCTTACAAAGCCCACTATATAACAGATATTACTGTCACTGACCACTAGCGTCACACACTCACAAAGACACACACCCATGGTCCCGAAGGGGGGAATCATCTACAACAGGGTGAGGCTTAAGGGTTCAGTTCGGTCACAAATGTCACATACGTGTAAAAACAAACTGGTGGATGCAGGCTTCGAACGAAATGAGTTCGAATGACTTTATGCAACGTTGCATTAAATCTGTGGGCAAAACATTGTTTAAAACGAACCCATTAGAGTTATGTACCTGGAAATTCGAGTTCGAAACTGTAAAATGAATTTGTGTGCGTAATTTATTTTTGAATTAAATTCGGTTCGACTTCAAAGTGAAGGTTGAAGAGGAAGGAAGTAAACTAACAGGCTAAAGAAATCATTGCAGGGTTTCAAAAATCAGATCGCCCGACGCCCGGGACTAGTCAGTGTTCATTTCGGGCAAGCAAATAATGGTATCTTACTTGTCCGTGGGTTACTAAATAATTTCTGCTTACGGTTTCAAACTCCAAATAAACTTGGATTCCATTTGATATCTGCTCAAAATGTAGCTATCGAATTTCACAATGATTAATAAGTAAGAGTGATCTGTCTTTGCTTTTTTTTTGCTTCTCAATAAATAGTCCACTAAACATTAACATCAATAGCAAATTGTTCATTTATTCTTTCTTAATTACATCGGCATGATTATTAGTCAGGACAAGTTACTGTTTTAAAGTAGCAATGATATGACCATTGTGAGTAAGGAAAATAGATGTATTTATTCTAATAAAAGGCGTATGGGCAACATAATTGTGTATGTAATTCACTTTCCTATTTCTCAGTGGCGGTTTCTCATTTTGTAATATCATTTCGTCTTGGTATAATTTCTTTTGTTCGTTAGTGTATATGACCCTCTGAAATCCAGGAGGTAAACTTGTGGAAATTTGCTCCATTGGAACATCATCATTGGAAGGTCATTTGTCATCTTCTCAGCCACTACCTGGTATGACGTATATTTTCCCCGGATCTACCGGGTACCCTTGTTCTTCAGTCAGGATGATTTGGGATGGGAGAAATCTGTGACCGTCGTTAATACAAATGGTGTTGCGTTGCATTGTTATTGTTGTTCCAACACCTATATTTTAGATCAGGTATCCCTGGCTACTGTTGCCAGATTCCGTCACTGAACTAGCCTAGTAGCCTTGTAGTAAAAGCTTACGTTCGTCACGCCCAAGGCCCGGGTTCGATACCCCGCATGGGTACAATGTGTGAAGCCCATTTCTGGCATCCCCGCCATGTTATTGCTGGGATATTGCCCAAACCGGCGTGCGACTAAACTCACTTACTCACTTGTGTGAAACGTGATCACGTGTTTCCGTTAGTGACGTAAAATCAGAGGATACTCGCTCACTCACTCATCTATTTCACAGTGTCAGTGAGTGCGTACGACAGACATACCAATTAATTTTGCTGTCTGTCTATCATTGAAAATAATCTAAACTATTACTTTTACTATCCTTTTATTGATGATTCTTAAAGGGATTCGTATGTATTGGGAAATATGAATGTCTGAACTAAAGAGATATAATTGCATTTACCAAAATTAAGTTTATTAGATAATGGAAATCAATTAATGGTTTTGACACAATCTTTACTGACATGCTTCCTAACTAAGCATCAGTAAATTTGGAGGATTCATCTTTAGATAGCTAAACCGAAAACATGCTTGAAATGTCGCCTGAACGTAGCCAGTAAATCAACTCAGAGAGGTCTGCGCAAAGAGTGACATCAGTAATCAGAGGTAGAGAGTTTCCCCTGTGGCTTCCAGTCTCTGTGCGGCCCGATTATGTTTTGTTGAAACTAATGGGTTTCACCACCCTGGTAACCATGTGTGACTTGACTGACATGCCGTGATATACCTCTCACTCACTCACTCACTCACTCACTGATACAAAGAGGAGTCACATGGGTCATTGAAACAAGCTATTATTCTGTTTATTTGATGGTATTTTCTAATTCATGAACTCTCCAGATTGTTTCATATATCTATTTACTTTCTCATCCTCCATGGGTATATAGCTGATCACAGGAATGTCTGCTCCAGACTCCATTATGTGCAAACCAACCAACCCTATGGGTAACACTCCACACGAATGACGACGGTTGGATTGTGGTGAGAAAGGAAGTACTATGGTCTCTGTATTTACTTGAAAAAAACAGTCAGCAAATACGAGGGCGTGCCACCCGTGCAGATTCGCACTGTTAAGTTACGTTTGTGGAACAGCCGGGGAAAGGTGACCGAGAACAGTTTCCGGAAATCTCGAAACGTTTTGCTGAGACGCAGCAGGGCCGACCACGCAGACAGTGCAGGTGAGGCGGGGACGATGGAGCAGACGAAGTGACGAAGGGAGGGGCGAGTCAGGTGGGTGACGACAGTTCCCGGTGACTGTAGATACAAAGTATTCCTTCATATTGAATATGGGGAGTAGCGGTATAACGGGGTATTATTTCTCCCTGTTTCGTACTTGAGGCTTTTTACACTATGAACGTTGTTTTGGCCTAATTTCTGCATTGCTTCACTATACTGTGTATTTACGGAAAGTGGCTTACATGTGCAGTATGGCAGATCACTCACGCGCATTGGCCACATCCTCCCGGTAAATTGGTTCATTCACGTGTCAGCTGTATCCTATCGTCACATATAAAACAGTCAGAAAAGCAGACCTGGATTATATTTTAAGTTAGCGCGATGATGAACTGTTAATAGAGTTGATATGTCCGATACAGATACACGATCATCTAGGATCGAGCCTTTGTTCACCCTCGTTATAGGGCGGCTACTTATCGTGGTGACTGTTGGCAGAGTGAGAGGTACACACTGGATGTAAAGGATGATTATTTACATAGTCGTGTACTCTGGAATCCGGCTGTTGAATAGCATGTAGTGATTTTACACCGCTTTAGAAAATTCAGTAATATCATTGTATGGGAACCAGAAATAGACGTATCACATTAATTATCATTACGGTAATCGAACCCGGATCTTCGGTGGGACGAGCGAACGCTTTAACGCTGGACTGAATGGGGCGACACTTTACCAAGAAAGTGTAACCCCAAATTTAACATATGTTACCTCCGTAACAGTGTAAATGTACGCTTGTACGTTTGTACTCCAGTCTGACGTGTATGTACTCTAGTCTGACGTGTCTGACGTGTTTGTACTCCAGTCTGACGTGTTTGTACTCTAGTCTGACGTGTTTGTAGTCTAGTCTGACGTGTTTGTACTCCAGACTGACATGTTTGTACTCTAGTCTGACGTGTCTGACGTGTTTGTACTCTAGTCAGACATGTTTGTACTCTAGTCTGACGTGTCTGACGTGTTTGTACTCCAGTCTGAGGTGTTTGTACTCCAGTCTGACGTCTTTGTACTCCAGTCTGACGTCTTTGTACTCCAGTCTGACGTGTTTGTAGTCTAGTCTGACGTGTCTGACGTGTTTGTACTCCAGACTGACATGTTTGTACTCCAGACTGACATGTTTGTACTCTAGTCTGACGTGTCTGACGTGTTTGTACTCTAGTCAGACGTGTTTGTACTCTAGTCTGACGTGTTTGTACTCCAATCTGACATGTTTGTACTCTAGTCTGACGTGTTTGTACTCTAGTCAGACGTGCTTGTACTCCAGTCTGACGTGTCTGACGTGTTTGTACTCTAGTCTGACATGTTTGTACTCTAGTCTGACGTGTTTGTACTCTAGCCTGACGTGTTTGTACTCTAGCCTGACGTGTTTGTACTCCAGTCTGACGTGTTTGTACTCCAGTTTGACGTGTTTGTACTCCAGTCTGACGTGTTTGAACTCTAGTCTGACGTGTTTGTACTCCAATCGGACATGTTTGTGCTGGCACTACGATGGAAGTTGCCGTCGGATGGACGACGACGCTGTTCCGCTTTACGGTTGTTGCGGTGGGCATGCGTGTACGGCTCAGTGATATACCCGTGAACCGTGAGCCATTTCAGTCCTTGAGTAACAGTGCATGCAGTTGCAGTGATGTCCACACTGAGAAGGGGGGCTACGTACTCTAACATCCTATGGCACGGGTTTGATTCCCACATGCACTGCACCTAAGGTGATGCTTGTAACGTTTGTCACAACTATCCCAACATGTCTGCAGATAGCTCACCTGGCAATTATTTCCCTCGAATTAGCAGTCTTCCACGTGTATAGAATCAAAATTATTTAGCACACTTATAAACCTGGTGCAAATACATTGAATGCACTGACTTTGCTTATTAACGTCTATATATGCATATGGTTTGTAGAATAAGCATTTTTGAAATCGCGCGATGATGTAACTCTACGGACGTCCAGACTTTGAGTTACCGACATCCTCACGCGATTTTGAAAATCACCTTAGGTACAGTGACATGAGTAAAATGTGTGATACCCATTTCTGCTTTCCCCACTGTGACATGACTGGAATATTGATAAAGGCGGCGTAAAACTAAACTTATTCACTAAATGACATTGTGTGTCATGTGATGGAGGTGTTTGTTTGTTTCTTGACCCTGAACCTGTGTGAATACTCAACCACGACGTTAACATCATCAGCCGCCGCGACATCACGACATCACGGCATCCCAATACACTACGCTAACTCGTTCTCGTATAGCTAGAAAGTTCATTTATCAGGTCATCTAGGAAAGGGTTGGTCAAAGGATTCCGAATGAGCCTTTCCCTGAGATAAGTGCCCCAGCCACTTTATACTGCATGTGACAATACCTTGTTCATGACTCACGCCAAATATATGTTTTATCACTCCCCACTAGGACCTGCCCAATGCTCTTCATAAGTAGGGAACCTGAATATCACCACCCCCTACACACAACGCATGGGATGCACGTACACAACGCATTAATCCCATACACGGGCACTGAGTGTCATTTTTAGTTGGGGCGGTGTGGTGGCTGAGTGGCCAAGGCGTTCGCTCGTCACGAAAATTGACATCATACACATGACAAATTTTACGCCGTACACCAGTCAGGAACGATTACTCTACAAACAACTATGATCACAAGCAAGTGCAGGCGGCATTATTATCATATCAACATTGACTGATTCCGATTTATCGCCCAATTGTTTCAATCACAGATTAATAATGCGAGTATATTTTGGTGACCCTAGTCTGGTATCCTTTAACCATCCACCTTTTTAAAGAAAGACTTGATCCCGAGCAAGGTTAAACACGAGGGCATTTGCACAACGAATTCATACAGGATATTTGTCTTCATATGATAACAACGACCCTCGAATATGTTCAGTTGGATTTCTAGTATAAAGAACCTTGATCAGCTATGAAGTGCTTGGTTTCATTCAAGAGAGACAACTCCGTTAATCCTTCATCAGTTTGTGAGTTATCCCCCTTTGTTTACTTGCTCGCAGACGACAATTTCAGTGATCCTCAGTGGATTTTAGAGTATTATTACAAGGACATCGGATCAGCTAAAGTGAGTGTTTCAAGTAGAACAGGCATCCCTTTGTCCACTGTTTATCGTGGTTTGATAAATATTGCAAATGGATATGGCACTGAGTGCCGGGGAGGCGCAGCTAGGCCCAGAAAATTGACTGTTGGTGACAGTAGGAGGCTTGGTATTCTTATTTCAAAAAAAACCCGAAGGAGTTTAGAAAACCTAGGGCTGAATATGATTGATAGAGAAACCGTGGCTGTCTGTAAGGAGACAATTAGAACTGAGCTGCATGCAGTGGGTTGGCAGAAAAGTCGAGGAATTCCTTCACCGATCATGAAACCTGAACAAGCGGAGTGATGGTTGAACTGGTGCTTACATCATTGACATTTTCAGTGGGACAATGGGATTTTCTCAGTTGAAAGTTCAGTGTGGCTGTGTCCTACTACACCGAAATGCTGAATCAAACAAACTGAAAAACCTTTGTATCAACGCCCACTATAGAGTCCGAAATTTGCCATGTTGGATGTGTATTTAAATTGAATATGAACATTGAGCACGCAGATATTCTCGAGGGATATTTACTTCCATCTGTTCAACCGTTCTGTGGAATATTGGATATTCCAGCAGGACAACAACCCAAAACATCGTTCCAAGCATTCACAGGAGTGATTTTGGACCCAAAACATGACACTATTAGATTGGCCAAGCTATAACCCTGATCTAAAGCCAATATAAAATGTTTGAGGACTTATTAAGGAAAGTGTCAATAAGACAAATCTGACAAATATTGCCGAAATGAAAGAAAGGGTGGTCAAATATTGGGACAGGATGCACCTCGACTTAACTTCTTGGATCAGTAGTATGCCCGCCTGTATTGCTGCCCTTGATGACATGACAAAATACAAACTGTTCTCCTGTCTTTGAATCTGGAGTTATGGTCTGCTAAAGTAAAAAAAAATTAAAAACTTTAAATTCTCAATAATTTCTGGTCATACTATACATACTCTTTGACAGACCACAGTGGGCATTCACTCATATTCAAAGGTAGACCGAATTATTAATATCTGAACATTTTTACATGAGATTATCTGTGTAATGACATTCATGACGTGTTCCACAATAACCTGACGGTTGTGCCAAGGACAGTAGCATATTAGGATTCATCAGAATACGGTTAAGATATAATAGAACAATATAAAGATATTTAAAGATAAGTAGAAGATAGTAATATTTATTACATTCGTGAATAAGCATTATCACACAGACACAGAATTTAGTGGGCCTGTCGTCTGTATATCAGCCATCACATATACTCGCGGTTACCGAGACTGACGATAAAGTTGTCATTTTGAATGTCAGTGGCGATACCTTGACACAATTGTGACATTTATTTTGACTAAAGCATTGATGATAAATGTGTGTAACAGCTGACCAGTTACCACAAATGTATAACTAAAAACAATAACTAACTGACCAGCACAATGAGAGGTACTGGTTTGTTATTTTGTTGATGCTGGTTATTTCTTGTGACCATTGGTAGGTTTAAGTCTGTCGCACGTGATCGGTTATTCTGTACTATATGTAATATAGTAGCGCTTATAACGTGAAGCATATATCTAAAACCGTTTTCATATTTCTAAGGCGTCATCTCATTCTGACCAGTGATGCTGAAAGCTTCAGATATGACACTGGTTGAACGTTGGGCTAGAGTGTTTGCTCCTCACACCAAATGTCTGGGTTCGATTCCCAACAACGGTACAATGCACTGTTTCTCTTGCCCCGCGCCATGCTATTACTGAAAATGACCTCTGCTCAACATTGCAACATGCAAAATTGGGAAAGAAAGGCAAAGGCACACTCCAGTCATCGTGTTAAGAACCCTGCAACGGGGCCGTGTACCCCGATTCAGTGCCATCCGTACGTTCACCCTATCACAATCATGGGCTTCTGTGTTACAGGAAAATGCGGCGCTGGTGGAGCCCTGCAACGAGATCGTGTTCCACGAGGCAATGAAATTCGTATGTTGACCTTGTCACGTGTGATCACATTTTCCAGGAAGATGCGGCGCTGGTGGAGGACGCTCATCTTCCTGGGCGTCATCAGCTTCGTCATCGGATACACCATATACTGGAATGAAGACAACGTGAGGAACACGATCATCTCAGTAAAACAAGCTGCTACTTTTGGATTCGTCTCCACTCCGTACCACCCTTTCCACGTCAACTGTACTGCGTTGTTGCTAGGCAACAAGACAGAGATATACAACTCCATCATGTTCAAACAGGTTCCAGCCACCCGCCGCGCTCTACCACCCATACATTCATGTGAAACGTTTAAACAGAGGTATATTCTCAATGTCAGCAAAGAAGAGATAGATTTCCCCATTGCCTTCAGCATCCTGGTGTATAAGAACAGTCATCAAGTCGAGCGCCTTCTCCGGGCAGTGTACCGCCCAAGCAATGTCTACTGCATCCATGTCGACGGGAAGTCAACAGCCATGTTAGAAGATATGCGCCGCCTAGCGGCTTGTTTTGACAACGTGTTCTTGTCTTCCCGACAAGTGAATGTGACGTGGGGAACTTTCTCCGTCCTCGAACCGGAATTGATATGCATGAAAGACCTCTTGAAGTACCGTAAGTGGCGTTACTTCATCAATTTGACTGGCCAGGAGTTTCCACTCAAGACCAACTACCAACTGGTCAAGATCCTACAAGCGTACAGAGGAGCTAATGATGTATCAGGAACTACATCAAGGTTTGTACCATATTATCTGACACACGTTCCTGCCGTCCGGTCGCTTGGGCGAGGAGAGTAGATAATGGATTCCAGGGCAGGTTGGTGCAGGGAATCCCAATGTTGTTTGGGGCACAGGTAAACTGGGTTGCGCTGCATAGAGAAAATGACAAGTCTTCTTACATGCGAGCGAAGCAAGCAAATGTTGGCAACGTACTTTCCTCGCTTCGGCTCGAAAGATATTTTTCATGTCAGAATGAAATATCGCCACCATCAAAGGTATACACCCCTTCCAACTTCCGGTTCAACGAAGTGAAGGAACAGGAAGGTATTATTCCATATGGAATGCTTACAGTTACCTCCCCTGCTTCATTCGCCAGAAGGGTTTTTATGTAGAATACATGTTACGAAAATTCTAACAATAGCGGCGACATATGAGATAAATAAACTCCAACGGGTTCATGATAAAATTAAGTAATAGGGTATTTCGTTTTATTTTTCGCTTATTCTTGTTCCGTCACTCCTTTCAACCGGAATCTGGCAGGGTAATGGAGGTAAAGAACGATCTGAATACCACGAGTGGCGCTAAAATTGTTGAATAAAAAATATTTCACGTGAGTAATTATTAAACATGGGGTAGGAAATCTGAGAGCACAACCAAGTGAGGGAATGGGAGAGCACCTTTGACCGTGGCGATGTTTTATTTTGACCTGAAAAATATTTTTCGATGCGAAGCGAAGGTAGTACGTTGCCAATCTTTGCTCGCTTCGCTCGCATATAAGAAGACTTGTCATATTCTCTATGCTGCGCAACCCCATTCGCGCTACAGTTTGCCTGTGTTTGGGGCAAATTATGGAGACTGGAAAGGCACTTAATTTGCAACTCAGCTTCCTTGGCAAAAAAGGTCACGAGATTTTACTGTCGCGTCAGTCAATTTCTTTAGCCTTTGGGCACACTGACGTCGTTTTTTACCGAATTTGGATTAAGGTTTTCGTGCAAGGTTAAGGAGTTTTGGATTTTGAAGAAAACGGATAGGTTCGTGCTAAAACCCTTCAAAGAACGATGTCACCCACACTGTCTTTTGGATCAACATTGGCGAATCCTCAGAATGTCTTTTCTGTGAAAAGTGATAGGTCTCACAATTAGGGACAAAAAGACTCTGAATTTATCCGTGAAAATGCTGCAAAATTGGAAGTGTACGAATCTTTAAGGCGGAACGTTTTAATGGATGGTTGAGAGATGTGGTAGCATATGGAATATATTAGAGAGAAGGATGAAAGCGTAGTCTTGTTGGAGGAATGGGCTGTGGTGGAGAAGCTTAGTGGGAGGTATGATATGGTAGCTTAGTGAGAGGGGTTTGGGAAATTGGGTAGTCTGGCTTTCACTTGTCAAAGTCTAATAGTCAAGTCCCTTTTCAGGGCTGCGCCCCCTTGACCTGAAAGAAACTTTTGGTCGATTATTTGCCTTGACCATTTTCTGGAGCTTGCAAGTCAGCACCTCAACGCACACATCTCACTGAATGGTCCACTACTGTGTTAGCAGTCGTAGGTCACCTCAAGCCTTAATTACAAACATAACTGACACTCCGGAGAAATATATGAATTACTTTTCAAAGCAGCTTTAAATCCTGTCACTGACACATTTCTTTTCAAGATACAATGAGAACATACGGCGTTTCTGGAGAGCAGGCACAGCTCCACACGGTCTTCGTCCTGTCATCGGTTCTGTCCACGTCGTTGTCAACAGGAACTTTGTCAACTTCTCCGTGAACGACCCCATAGCCAAAGATCTACAGAAGTGGCTAAGGTTCACTAAAATACCTGACGAAGCATACTTCCCAACTCTCAACTATAGTCCCCAACTCAACATCCCAGGGACATTCAAGGGTACGTGTCCACACCTCAGTTCAATATCCTAAGGACGTTTAATGGTAAGTGTCAATATTCCAGCTCAAGATCATATGGACATTCAAGGGTAGGTGTCCACAACCCCGCTCAAGATCCAGAGGACATTCAAGGGTACGTGTCTACGCCCCATACATAAACGTAAAGTGTGCTTCTCACTACATATTAGGTCAGAGTAACCGCATTTTAGGTTTTTATTTTGGAGGGACAGGTTTTGCTTGAAAGACCTCTCTTCGCAGGTTTTACTTATCGTTAGAAAGATCGCTTCCCAGGGTTTACTATTCCTAACCTTGTATGAACTTCAACATTCAAATGATCCATGAGTGTTTGAAATCAATTGCAAAAATATCGTTCAAGATTAGTCACAGTACAAAGGTTTTCGGAAGCGGGATTGAAACCGCAATTCTCTCATCCATAGGCAGACGCTCTACCACACGGCCACTGGGCCGACGAAGATTAAGAGGTTAAATTGTGTACTTATAGTTACTGTCATTATATTGATTTTACGCGCGCTTCAGTTATTGTTATGTAGCTTCATTAAATGGTCATCTACATTGTAATTACCCATCAGTGACGGTATATATGTTGGAGAAAACACTTCCGCCCCTCGGGATTTCCCTCCCCCTCCGGTTTTACATTATCTACCGAAACCTCGGAGGTGTGTTTTCTCCTATACTTGAAGATACTGGGGACATTCAAGGGTAAGTGTCCAGTGCGATAAAACAGTGATGATGTTATGTTCCTCTTTGCGACAAAGCTCCAACCTGAACGATAGTCCAGCGGTTCTCAAGGATAAGTATCTACCAAACTACCCAAAATCGGGCTGGAAAGCAATTTCAGAGCACCACCCCCCTTCCCACACAACACATCCACACCCAAACGAGCTCTCACCCACGCAGCCACGCACTCACGCACTCACGCACTCGCGCTTGCAAACACACACACATACGTGCACGACAAGTAGAACTACTCACTACATAACGTACTAAATTTGCCTCCATCCAGGTGCACCTCGCCTCGAACCATTCCTTGCTCGATACAAGAACTGGGATCACGGCATCTTTGCTTACAAAGACGATTGCAAGGGCAAGTACCTGAGGGAGATCTGTGTGCTGGGGGCTGGTGACTTCGCCCAGCTGACCACGAAGAGACATCTGTTCGCCAACAAATTCGAGGAGGATTTCCAACCCGCTGGCCTGTCATGTCTGGAAGAGTGGTACTACCAGCAGACAAGACTAGAGCTGGCGGGACACAGGGAGTACGACACTTCCTTCTACACCAAGCTGGACTTTGTTCTCAACCAGATATCTGTAAAAGAGTAGGTTCACACCAGAGAAACACCGTACGACTGTCCCATGGCCCATTTGGTTTGCTAGACATACGTTGGTGAGCTTGAAGAAATGTCAATGTTGGGTTGAGACATCAGTGTGGGTTGTTGCACGTGCAACCGACAGATAACCATGAAGCTCTTTCATAAGAAATTTGTCTCTGGGGCACGACCAGGCTTACAATATTGATCTTCCGTATTATGCGTGAGCGAGTGGGTGAATGAGAGAGTTTAGTTATACACACAGCAATATTCCAGCTGTATGGTGGTGGTCTGTGAATAATCGAGTCTGGACCAGATACGCCGGTGATCAACAGAATGGGGGTCGATCTGCGCAATTGGGATACGATGACATGTGTCAACCAAGTCGGGAACCTGACCACCCGATCCCGTTAGTTACCTCAATTCTGACCTTCACGGATCAGTATTAGGTTTGGTCACAACAGCACATAGGTCTAATGTCATAAGAAACATCGTTATTGTTAATAGCAAAAATTAAAGCTTGAAAATAGATCTTGCAACTGAGTTACATATGTGTTGCTTGTTTGTTGTTTGTATTGATGAAAAGCCTTTCCTTACTAGCCATAACATCCAGCGAGCTCATAATTCCACAGCATATGTATCTGACTGGATCGTGGAAGATAGAAATATTGTGTTTGTTCGTGAAACGGTTCATTCATTATATTATACGTTGCAGCTCCCAACAGTAAAATATTACACTGATGCCATACAGTCCAGCCTCCACTTTTACTATTACATCGATGTCATTCAAACCAGCTGCCATTGGTAATGTTACATTGATGTCATTCAGTCCATCTCCCATCGGTAACATTACATAGATGCGATTCATTCCATCTCCCATCGGTAACATTACATAGATGCGATTCATTCCATCTCCCATCGGTAACATTACATTGATGTCATTCAGTCCATCTCCCATCGGTAACATTACATTGATGTCATTCAGTCCATCTCCCATCGGTAACATTACATTGATGCGATTCAGTCCATCTCCCATCGGTAACATTACATAGATGCGATTCATTCCATCTCCCATCGGTAACATTACATTGATGCGATTCAGTCCATCTCCCATCGGTAACATTACATTGATGTCATTCAGTCCATCTCCCATCGATAACATTACATTGATGCGATTCAGTCCATCTCCCATCGGTAACATTACATTGATGCGATTCAGTCCATCTCCCATCGGTACCATTACATTGATGTCATTCAGTCCATCTCCCATCGGTAACATTACATAGATGCGATTCAGTCCATCTCCCATCGGTAACATTGCATTGAAGACATTCAGTCCATCTGTCGACGGTAACATTACATTGATGTCATTCAGTCCATCTGCCGTCGGTAACATTGCATTGATGTCATTCAGTCCATCTGCCGACGGTAACATTGCATTGATGTCATTCAGTCCATCTCCCATCGGTAACATTACATTGATGTCATTCAGTCCATCTGCCGTCGGTACCATCACATTGATGTCATTCAGTCCAGTTTTGTTATACGTCAGTAAAAGAAATTCCCGCATTAGCCGGCATCTTGTTGTCATGTATTTGAGCGTACCAGTATCATAGGTGACTATTTAATGTGAATGAATGAATGTGACTGCTTGTTCTTAAATTTGGTGCTATGGCTTTTTCCATAGATGTAATGAATAAATGTGCATATTTTGGTTTGCTTTTTTGGGGGGGAAGGGGGGGGGGGGTGGTATTTGGTTTTGTTTTGGGCTTTTTGGGGCTTTGTCTTTGTAGATCCAACAGACTTGGTTTGGCCCTATATGGCTGAAATAATACCGTTACGACGTAAATGGAAACTCCATTGATAGCATTATATTGCTGTCATTCAGTTCAGCTCCCAGGTTCTATTCCCCACATGGACACAATGAGTGAAATCCACTTATGATATTGCTGGAATGTGAATTTGTCCATCTTCCAAATGTCACTCCTCAAAAACTGGTGTGCTGAATTCCTGCAATATGAGCATAAACTCCGTCACACATGTAATGCCTTGCCATTGTGCACAGCGTCAAGGTGCGTCCACCGATGATGTGTTGTCTTAGGGAAGGCCCCCGACGGACACACCGTTGCCACCGGCGAAACTGTGGATCAGTCCCAAGGTCGGTAACAGCATATGAATTGCTGTTCAATAGCCTTGGTAGCAGATGCTTGATAGAAAATCGTGTGCACGTTCTGTCCCACCATTGGTGTCTGCGGACCAACACACATAAAGGAACGTCGACGTCGCCAGATGAACATATGGCACATGCGCATACGGATCAATTCATTCAGTGTACAATGTATTCTGTGGTAGTCACAAAACAATCAATTTAGATGCATTTAAACACAGTATTACGAGTCGGCCTTAAGGTTAGTGCTCCTATCTTACACTTCCATCATGTGCACATAGGGAGGTTTCGTGTCTCTGGGCGTGCCTGATGCAGGGGGAATTAGCAGTGACAGAGGGGTCACGACTGGTTATCACTTCAAAGAACACGGTAGCAGAGTGAGTCACATTTACATATCGTCATAATATAGTATGGTACGTGTGCGCACGTATGTGGAGACAGTAGACATAATCATAAAACACGATCATACGTGTGCACACGTATACAAAAACAGTATTGTAGACATATTTAGAATAGCAAATAAATATGTGAACACGCATATTATTACAGTAATACGTAAAACGTTTAATTTAATATTTAACACTCCTATAAAGGGGTAGTGGGGTAGCCCAGTGTTCAATGCGTGCGCTCGTCACGGCCGAAGACTCTGATTCGATTCTCTATGGGTGCAGTGTGTGAAACCCATATCTGGTGTACCCTGCCGTGATTTTGCTGGAATACTGCCCAACACGACGTAGAACTGGACTGTGCATGGAAACTAGCAGAAGTGGCCGAAGCTGTAAGAACATAACGGAATATGGGATAACTACAAAAATAACTAAATCAAGTTTCGCTCATCGATCGTCGACCAATACAGTTGTAGATAAGGTTTTGCGAAATTGTGTACTGTTTTTCCAAGTTCCGGCCGTAGTTCTGGTCATCACAGCCCAGAACACGGGAACGATAGAGCAGACGAAGTGACGGAGGTAGGGGCAAGTCTTCGCATTCAGGTGGGTGACAACAGTTCCAGGAGGCTGTAGTGACTGGCATTATTTTAACCGAAAACAAAACATTCTATGATATTCAATATGTGAAGTAGCGTAATAACGGGGATATCATTTCTCCCTGTTTTGTATTTTAGACCTGTTTCCCTATGCAAGCTGCTTTCGTCGTTTCACTATACCGCGTATTTACGGAAAGTGACTTTTATCGCTCACGCACAAGGCCAAACATCCCCATTGAAGTGGTTCATTCAAGTGCCAGCTGTATCGAGCTTGCATAGCGTTTGAGAAATCGTTTCAAGACTGGACTTGTATTAAATTGAATGTTAGCCGGGTGTTGCACTGTTAACAGTGTTCCTATGGTCGATATTGAAATACACCGCCTCCTGTGAATGGTTATAGCATCAGTCCTACGCTGACTCTCTGTGTCCGATGTTCGTCACTGAAAGAGCCTTCTGTTCACCCTCGTTATAGGGCGGTTACACGTATTAGTCCTGACGGCTATTGCAGGACTGAGTGAGTTGAGTGTTGTTACGTCACAGATATGAAATGTTATGAGTATCCCCTTACTATAAGTCATGCCGAGCGATTAATACAGAATTTTGCACATCAACAAAAACGTTTTGATTAGATAAATTGATAAGCCATCTTTCTGAAAAGGCATTGTTTACAGAAATTGATATTCTCACCACTGCAGTCATATGCTGTGAAACCATGTAATGTGTTTAAGTCTACTTGGGCCAGGGCCTCAACATTGAGTGAACTGTCCGTCGTACCATCTGGTATTATTTGTGCAGTTTACAATTTTAAACGTTCGAACTAACACATTTCCACCAACTTTCCGGAGAAGGGAATGATCGGATTTTTTACAATTTCAAATCTTTGGGACATGTTCGGTATATACCATTACAAATTAGGAGATATTCCATTTTGCGAACGTAATATATACTCTTAAAAAGTAGGGGATAATGAACTTTCAATTTGGACAGGAAGTGTAAACGTTAACAAAGGTTTCAAGTAAAGATATCTCATGAACGCACCGCCATTTCCCGCTATTACTACCCCTAAACACAACGCATGATATGCACGTGCACAACGCAGTAGGCTCATACACGTGCATGGGGTCCCATTCTTGATTTTGACGTTTTTTCAAGACGGTCGAGAAATCATTTAGAACATTAATTTTGACACTCACCTTACATCACACATTTGTTAGTGTTTGTTTCTAGTCGCTTGTTTTAAATCGTATCCATGCAAATTACATGCCATACACAAATCATCTTTCAAAAGCGACTACATTCCAAATAACTATGATTGTAAGGAAGTGCAAATGGTGATGGTCTCTCAAAACATTCAGTAATATCCATATCAACATTGATTGACTCCGATAAATTTCCCAAATAATTTACTCATAAATAAACAAAATGAAGATCCCCTGCTTTTGTAATAATATATATCCATACGATATAAATTGTCACATTTCCCCTTAATTTCTCTTCATCATCTGTTTCCTTAGCTTCATCATTTGTATTTTATCAATGTTGTAAATTCAGTATACCTGTTTTACTTTTTTAATTGTATAATTGCATGCGATCGGTAAAACGGTAGAAAGTGTAAACAAGGTAACAGCTCATTAAGGGGGACAAAATACATTAGTGGGGAACATGTACTTTTTTGTGACCACTGGGAACTTTTAGTCTAAAGTTTGTCCATCAGGAATATTTTATGAAAAACAAATACGATAAAACTCGTTATTCTAAATATCTAGTGCCTTCTTTCATGGACAGCTGAAAGAATATTCCTAGATATCATTTATTTGGCCATTTCGTGGGTACTGCAACGTTCATAAAAATATACACGCCTCAGTCTTAGTAACCTGTAATGATGTACACAAAGGAGTTACACATAACATGGTCATGACACTGTGAGCCTCGATCTCCGTAAGTGGACTTGATTGCATGCATCAAACAAGTGAGAAGGACCACCCGATCACATTAGGTCCATCTTACAACATGGGTTGTTGAAGATCTGGTTTGGCCCAGATTGGTATACAGATCCGATATATTACTGAATTGATTGTAGGTCCTTGCCAATGCTGTTAGTGACAACACAATGTATGTATCAGCTGGCCTAGGTATAGGTCGTACCTCGCGGAGGGAATTGTCACGGTGAATATAATCAATATCAGACATTCAATACACGCACAGTAGTTGGCATAAACGTTGGCTGGTGAGTTAGATGCTTTAGAAATAGGTTTTGCGAGAAAAAAACAGAAATCGTGTCAGACTGTGAGTGGTGAATGACGTCGCTCAGATGGATTCTACAACGCCAGCTGTTGATTTGCCGATTTCAGTATGTAACATGACTACAGACTAGTCCATAGAGCTAATCACTAATTTCATGAGTTGTTGAACGTCAACAATTCGTCAGTCTTAAAATATTGACAGACCTCCCCGGTATGAAATTACCAAACCGGCTGTCATCAACTGCACTGTTCCAACAGACGTGAACTCATTTGAGCTGTGATCAGCACAGCATGTATTAACAATTTTCTACTTACCCAGATCTATATATTTATTTTCCGAAATACGAATAGTAATACTACTGGGAGATATGGCTTATCAAATGCGTTTCCCTCCTTGTAAGGGTCGCTGTATCTCTGGGACCTTACCCTTGCCCATAGCCGCATGCTCCAAACTTTCCATCCAACCTTTTCTGCTATGAAACAGTCCAAATTAAAGCCTACACTCCCTTTGGTTATGAGTCACTGGGGCTAATTCAGTTTTTCAGATTTTCTGCTGAATTAGACAGCTGTTGTAAGATCCAAAACTCAACAAGCACATTATGTAGCGTTCGTATGAGATTTGTCGCTCGTATTGGTGTGTGTGTGTGAGTGTGTGAGTGTGTATGCGTATATGCGCTCATTTCGTGCATGTGTGTTTTGTTGCATTGATATTGGCTGTATCTGTTCAAGATAAAAGGCTATCTACGTGTTCTAATTTTCGAAATGTTTCCACTGATCAACATTTATCAATGATGTTGAATATCTGTCGCAGTGACCTACCTAGAATTAGAATAGACCTTCAGCAACCCACACTTGCCATAAAGGGCGACTATGCTTGTCGTAAGAGGCCACAAACGGTGGTCAGGCTCACTGACTTGGTTGACACATGTCATCGGTCCCCATTTGCGCAGATCGATGCTCATGCTGGTGGAAATCTGTCATGCTCATCAATGGATTGTCTGGACTAGACTCGATTATGTACAGACCGCCGCCATAGAGCTGGGATATTGCCGAGTGTGGCGTAAAATTAAACTCACTAAAGAATTAGAACAACATGTGTGAGAGCATATACGCGCGTTTACCCATTCAAGGATGACGTCATGTCAGCAACACAACAACGTTCGGCTGACCCAATTTGCCTGATCGGATTATTCCTGCCTTACATCCACTCAGTTCCTGCACTGCACGCAACCGTCTGAGAGAGCACAACGTCCATCCCCGACGGCCTTCAAGACGTCCACTCAGTTCCTGCACTGCACGCAACCGTCTCAGAGAGCACAACGTCCACCCCCGACGGCCTTCAAGACGTCCACTCAGTTCCTGCACTGCACGCAACCGTCTCAGAGAGCACAACGTCCACCCCTGACGGCCTTCAAGACGTCCACTCAGTTCCTGCACTGCACGCAACCGTCTCAGAGAGCACAACGTCCACCCCTGACGGCCTTCAAGACGTCCACTCAGTTCCTGCACTGCACGGAACCGAGAGAGCACAACGTCCACCCCCGACGGCCTTCAAGACGTCCACTCAGTTCCTGCACTGCACGCAACCGTCTCAGAGAGCACAACGTCCACCCCTGACGGCCTTCAAGACGTCCACTCAGTTCCTGCACTGCACGCAACCGAGAGAGCACAACGTCCACCCCCGACGGCCTTCAAGACGTCCACTCAGTTCCTGCACTGCACGCAACCGTCTCAGAGAGCACAACGTCCACCCCTGACGGCCTTCAAGACGTCCACTCAGTTCCTGCACTGCACGGAACCGAGAGAGCACAACGTCCACCCCTGACGGCCTTCAAGACGTCCACTCAGTTCCTGCACTGCACGGAACCGAGAGCACAACGTCCACCCCCGACGGCCTTCAAGACGTCCACTCAGTTCCTGCACGGCACGCAACCGTCTCAGAGAGCACAACGTCCACCCCTGACGGCCTTCAAGACGTCCACTCAGTTCCTGCACTGCACGCAACCGTCTCAGAGAGCACAACGTCCACCCCTGACGGCCTTCAAGACGTCCACTCAGTTCCTGCACTGCACGCAACCGAGAGAGCACAACGTCCACCCCTGACGGCCTTCAAGACGTCCACTCAGTTCCTGCACTGCACGCAACCGTCTCAGAGAGCACAACGTCCACCCCCGACGGCCTTCAAGACGTCCACTCAGTTCCTGCACTGCACGCAGCCGTCTCAGAGAGCACAACGTCCACCCCTGACGGCCTTCAAGACGTCCACTCAGTTCCTGCACTGCACGCAACCGTCTCAGAGAGCACAACGTCCACCCCCGACGGCCTTCAAGACGTCCACTCAGTTCCTGCACTGCACGCAACCGTCTCAGAGAGCACAACGTCCACCCCCGACGGCCTTCAAGACGTCCACTCAGTTCCTGCACTGCACGCAACCGTCTCAGAGAGCACAACGTCCACCCCTGACGGCCTTCAAGACGTCCACTCAGTTCCTGCACTGCACGCAACCGAGAGAGCACAACGTCCACCCCTGACGGCCTTCAAGACGTCCACTCAGTTCCTGCACTGCACGGAACCGAGAGCACAACGTCCACCCCCCGACGGCCTTCAAGACGTCCACTCAGTTCCTGCACTGCACGCAACCGTCTCAGAGAGCACAACGTCCACCCCTGACGGCCTTCAAGACGTCCACTCAGTTCCTGCACTGCACGCAGCCGTCTCAGAGAGCACAACGTCCACCCCTGACGGCCTTCAAGACGTCCACTCAGTTCCTGCACTGCACGGAACCGAGAGAGCACAACGTCCACCCCTGACGGCCTTCAAGACGTCCACTCAGTTCCTGTACTGCACGCAACCGTCTCAGAGAGCACAACGTCCACCCCTGACGGCCTTCAATACGTCCACTCAGTTCCTGCACTGCACGCAACCGTCTCAGAGAGCACAACGTCCACCCCTGACGGCCTTCAAGACGTCCACTCAGTTCCTGCACTGCACGGAACCGAGAGAGCACAACGTCCACCCCTGACGGCCTTCAAGACGTCCACTCAGTTCCTGCACTGCACGCAACCGTCTCAGAGAGCACAACGTCCACCCCTGACGGCCTTCAAGACGTCCACTCAGTTCCTGCACTGCACGCAACCGAGAGAGCACAACGTCCACCCCTGACGGCCTTCAAGACGTCCACTCAGTTCCTGCACTGCACGGAACCGAGAGCACAACGTCCACCCCTGACGGCCTTCAAGACGTCCACTCAGTTCTTGCACTGCACGGAACCGAGAGAGCACAACATCCACCCCCGACGGCCTTCAATACGTCCACTCAGTTCCTGGGCTGCGTTTCACTAAAGCCTCCTAAATTTAGGAGGTCGTAGCCCATACGACCTTCTTTACGACCATCTTCCGACCTCCTTTACGTACCACGGGGTCCTACATCCATGTCGTACATCGTTTAAGATGTACTTCGTTGCATAGCAACGCATACAGCGAGACCAAACAGGCACCTGTGTGTCTTGTTATTCCCGAAATATTTCAAAATAGAAACACGGTTTCAGTAACAATGCAAATGTCATGTTTTAATTGAAGGTACAGGTTACCTGGATTCTCTCACTAAATTCCACTGAAAATTACAAGATAAAATTTATGAATAATTTCCATTAATATCATCTGTCGACGTAGAAGGTTTGAATTAATCGCTGTCCATTAACCTGTTCATATAAAACTGCAACATATGTGTCCCAATGTATTGAATATTGTACATCAGTAGGAACTAAAGTACACGTTGCCGTTATGACTACGTTTGATCTACTAACACTTATGTAAAGGTTTAAATATTGTCCGCTACTCTTTGACTATCTGTGTGTTGTTATATGTTGTCACCGTTTTCATTGCAAGTAAGAGAAAAAACCAGAAACACTGATAATTACCGTTGTTCTGCGTGATTTTGCTTCTGTTATGACGTCACGCTGCACGCTGAATTGTATCTGTTGTTAATTTCCTCCTTACTGCTATGATACTTTTTCTATGCATATAGCTACTGAGCCATTCAAAGAAATGAATTGAATGGCTCAGTCAAGAGATTTTGTAAACACAATCCAATATGGCGGAAACCGCACTTAGGCGTTCGTGTGAGTATAGTTTCGAAAGCATCCCAACCAATTCTAGGTTTATCGGCTGCGTTTAAGATTTATCATTGGAAATAACATGAAATACTGATATCAGTGATCGTTAGCAAGTTATTTTTAAATCAAAAAATCATAGTAATTATCCGATTTCAGCATTTGAAATCATACCGTACACCAGAGACCATATAATATTATATGGTCTCGGCGTACACCAAATAATGCTGTGAATCATGATCTCAAAATTTCTCAGGCCTTATTAGTTTTTAATCACTTGCTGTACCATAGTCGTTGACGCCATCTTTGTACTAATAGTGTTTACGACTTCCTAAAGCATTTACGACAGATCAGTCGGGGTCCTAAATTTGGGGCTGTTTACGACACGGTGTAAATGTACGAGGGGTAAAAAAGTAAGAGGTGGTCTACGACCTGCTTTACGAGGTCAGACCGGTAAGAGGGCTTTGTGAAACGGGCCCCTGGACTGCACGGAACCGTCTGAGAGAGCACAACATCCACCCCTGACGGCCTTCAATGCGTCCACTCAGTTCCTGGACTGCACGGAACCGTCTGAGAGAGCACAACATCCACCCCCGACGGCCTTCAATACGTCCACTCAGTTCCTGCACTGCACGGAACCGACTGAGAAAGCACAACATCCACCTCCGACGGCCTTCAGTACGTCCAATCAGTTCCTGGACTACACGGAACCGACTGAGAGAGCACAACATCCACCCCCGGCAGCCTTCAATACGTCCACTTTTGCTCCAACGTCACGGACTGTAGTCCTGGGGCCGTTCCCATATAGGCCTTAAATCTAGAGATGGCTACACCCCTGCTCCAACATACGTTTCGTGATGTTTGAACAGTACATTAAACAGTTCAAAACATTAACCAAAAATACATCTGTCCGTTCTGTTAAAAAATGTGTCTTCTTCGGAAAACTGATGCATTTATGACAAATGTTCCCTTGATATCATGTGGTTTATACTTCTTGGTGTTAGAGTCTGACCTCTGGGTCCTCCTAGCACTGAACAGCAAGCCCCAGTCTTGTACTTCTCTCCAGATGGCTTGGCTGGAGTGAAAGTAGCATCTTCTCACTTTGGCTACTGGAAACTCACTGACGACAGATCGAATGGCGACTTGCTCAAAGTCGATCTGAACAAGGCAGAAGCAAGGAAACTGTTGAGGTTCTGTTGTACTTCTTCCTTCAGCCTGTGGAAAAGCCGGCAGTAGGGTACTCTTAGGAAGAAGGGCAAACACTAAGGGGTGTCACGAACCTTTTCTACATTATACAAACCTGATTCCACAGTGCTGGACATGATGAAAATGTACCATCCATGTACAGGTTTTCTGCTGACTACAAAACAGCTGATCCAAAAGACCAACGTCTTTTCGTCGTCTCCACAATCTGCAAACAACAGGTAAGCCATCAGCTGTCTCCATCCACTTTCCCCCATGTTCCACATCACCTCTTGTCTGGGGGAATGCTTGTATGGTGTGTCTCCTACGTCGGTAGAGGGACTGCAAATTGTTGCAAAGGATGGTAGATGAGGAACCACGTCAGGATCTTCGTGGACAACTGCTTCCTTTGCTCTATGCATTTAACATTATTTGTGAAGCAGGTAAGTTGATGGTAGCACGAACCTACCATCATTCCTATCCCTAAACCAGGAAAGGATTATACAAACCCTTTCAAACAATCGACCAGTAGCCTTACCTAGCTGTGTGTGTAAAACGACGGAGGCCATGATCAGTGGGTGCCTTGTCTGGCATCTGGAATCAAATAATCTGATAATTGATATCCCGTCTGGTTTTAAACATCAGAGTAGTACAAAAGATTATCTTGTGAGGTTAGAGTCATTTGTCGAAAATGGTTTCAGAAATAATCGACATGTTACATTCATATTTGTTTTATTTGATGAAAGTATGATTCAACATTGGAGTACATATGGTACTATGAAATATCTGCATGGATCTTTGAGGCCGTATGCATGACCTTAAGAAGACAGGAACTTAAAGTCAGAGTCGGTTCCATATTTTCTGATGCGTGTCGTCTGGAAACTGGGATCATTCAGTCCAGCATTTTATCCGTTACTCTCATTAGTGTTAACATAAACAACATTGCAAAGTTTTCACTGATAATGTTGATCGGTCACTTTTTGTTGAAGTCTTTAATATTTCATACCACGACGCGTTTTCCATGTTCAGGAACGATGATTTTATTCAGAAAATTACAGCTGACTAAAGGTTCTGGCTTTGGTTCTCATTCAGGTCCTTTCTCCTGGGTGCTGCTGAAGGTGTCGCTTGGACTGCGTCGGTCGTCCGTCTGCCCTGCCGTCTGACGTCTCTCAAAACAACCTTGCGTTTACCGGCAGTCGATCGTGGTTTCACCTGGCAAAATACAGACGACGCACTGCTGACGTCGCATCTTCCCTAGATGGAAGGTAACCCTCGTCAGTGGGCAAGATCCATGACCTATGGCTCAGCCATCGTTACCTGGCTTTCCTTGACACTTCCATGTTTCCACCTCTCTCTCCCCTTCACCACTTCCATGTTTCCCTCTCTCCCCATCACCACTTCCATGTTTCCCTCTCTGTCCCCTTCACCACTTCCATGTTTCCCTCTCTGTCCCCTTCACCACTTCCATGTTTCCATCTCTGTCCCCTTCACCACTTCCATGTTTCCCTCTCTCTCCCCTTCACCACTTCCATGTTTCCCTCTCTCTCCCCTTCACCACTTCCATGTTTCCATCTCTGTCCCCTTCACCACTTCCATGTTTCCCTCTCTCTCCCCTTCACCACTTCCATGTCCCCCCCCCCCCACTTCACCACTTCCATCTTTCCCTCTCTCTCCCCTTCACCACTTCCATGTTTCCATCTCTGTCCCCTTCACCACTTCCATGCCCCCCACCCCCCCCTCACCACTTACACGTTTCCATCTCTGTCCCCTTCACCACTTCGACGTTTCCACCTATGTCCCCTTCACCACTTCCATGTTTCCATCTCTGTTCCCTTCACCACCTCCATGTTTCCCTCTCTCTCCCTTTCACCACTTCCATGCTTCCCTCTCTGTCCCTTTCACCACTTCCACGTGTCCGTCTCTATCCCTTTCACCACTTCCATGTTTTTCTCTTTGCCCTCTTCACCACTTGCACATATTCATCTCTGTCCCCTTTACCACTACCTTGTTTCCCTCTTTGTCACTCGTAACATTAAATACTCTGATGGCATCAAAGAAAGATTCCTCCATGTGGAATTGACATTGCTTCTGGTAATATGGATCAAGGGATATTTGATAATTTGAGACCTAACAAGGTATCTAATGTCTTACTATACCTAATGCCGGTCAGCAATGACTGTAGAGATCCTTGCAGCACTGTCATGGCAGATCATGGAGACATGCATGTGTAAATATACATTTTGAGAATGTTATGCAAATGGTTTAACAGAATGCTTTGATGTGGGTCTCTAAGTAAGGTTCTTGATTTTGATATTAATTTTGTCTTGGATGTTACTTTAAACCATATTCGAAACTCATCAGCGCCATCAGCGATACAGGTATATAATTTTGTCAGATGCTGAACATAATCAGTTAGACTATAGTATTCACAATTTAAAACCGCATATACCGTGAACATATACCTAAAACTATGTTCCCTTTCCCCATGTTAATATCTAGAACTGTTGTCCCATTCGGGCCAGGGATGTTGAAAGTTTCAGACATGACATTAGAGGGGCGCCGGGATAGTGTTTTCACCTCCCACCGAATGCCTAGGTTTGATTCCCGCGTTGTGATATTACTGAAAACGGATTTTAACCATATTTCCCTTGAGCTCTTGCTGCAGCCACCCCAGAGAAATACCAACTCTGGTCATCTTGCTAAGAACCCTGCAACGGGCTATGTTCCCTGAGGCAATGGCATCCGTATGTCCAACCTGTATAATCATTTATCTATGTAGTTTTGTTTTACAGGACCATGCGGTGCCGCTTGAGGAAGAAGCTGTGCCTCTTGGCCTGCATGAGCTTCATCACAACTCACTTCATCATTAACACCATATACTGGAATGAGGACATTGTGAGGAACACGATCATCTTAGTCAAACAAGCTGTTGCTTTTGCGTTCGTCTCCGCTCCGCACCCATTTCACGTCAACTGTACTGCGTTGTTGCTAGGCAACAAGACAGAGATATACAACGCCATCATGTTCAAACAGGTTCCAGCCACCCGCCGCGCTCTACCACCCATACATTCATGTGAAACGTTTAAACAGAGGTATATTCTCAATGTCAGCAAAGAAGAGATAGATTTCCCCATTGCCTTCAGCATCCTGGTTTATAAGAACAGTCATCAAGTCGAGCGACTTCTCCGGGCAGTGTATCGCCCAAGCAATGTCTACTGCATCCATGTCGACGGGAAGTCAACGGCCATGTTAGAAGATATGCGCCGCCTAGCGGCTTGTTTTGACAACGTGTTCTTGTCTTCCCGACAAGTGAATGTGACGTGGGGAACTTTCTCCGTCCTCGAACCGGAACTGATATGCATGAAAGACCTCTTGAAGTACCGGAAGTGGCGTTACTTCATCAATCTGACTGGCCAGGAGTTTCCACTCAAGACCAACTACCAACTGGTCAAGATCCTACAGGCGTACAGAGGAGCTAATGATGTATCAGGAACTACATCAAGGTCTGTACCATGTGATCTGACACACGTTCCTGCCGTCCGGTCGTTTTAGTGGGTAGCCTTGTGGTTGGGGGAGATTCTAGGCGATCGTAAGGGTTAGCTGGCCAACTGAGCGGTTTAGTGCAGGGGGAGAGGCGGGGAAGTCCAGTGCTTGTGGTATTTTGTATTATTCTCTTTATGTGTTTTTGGACTGGATAGACACTGTTCTCCATATTCCATTTTGCGTGAATATTTGGCAGTCAACTTCATTTGCAAAAAAGGCCCCAGCCATTTCACTGACGTTGCATTTCAATCTCCTTATTTAGTCACTGGACACATTGACGTCGCCTTTACCGAGTTTTGGTGAAAGTTTTGGTAAATGAAAAAGGGTACTGGCTTTTGAGTCAACGTTGGCGAAGTCTCCCAATACCTCTTTGTGGGAAGTATTAGCTCTCAGAATTAGGGACAAGAAGACTCTGAAGTCTTTCGTGACGTCAAAGTACTTGCTACGCACAGATGATTCTGCAAGTCTTCTTCTTGTGGAACGTTTTAATCGAGGGTCGGGTATTGGTTGCCTTTTCCAGGCCTGGAGGAGATGGAGTAGCTCTATGGCACGGACCTGTGAGATGGGGTAGCCTTGTGCTATGGTGGTGAGGTAGCCTAGTTAGAGGGGTGGATGGTGAAGGGGTACCCTAGTGGGGGAGTTGACTTGATTATTTACAGACCACGGCATACAGCTTAGCAAAATTGCTGAGTGCAACAAACTAACCCATAGCTTTGTGTTCTTGGGAGCGGTTGTTTTTACCTTAGGAACATCAGTTAAATAAATGTGAGATAAGATGAGACACGTGTCTCGCTGAAATTGTCCACAACTTGGTTAGTAGCCCTGTGTTACCTTCAACCTGACACTCCGGACAAAACATGAAATTACTTTTCCAATCAGCAAATCCTGTCACTGATGTCGACACATCATGTGTTCAAGGTACAATGAGAACATACGGCGTTTCTGGAGAGCAGGCACAGCTCCACACGGTCTTCGTCCTGTCATCGGTTCTGTCCACGTCGTTGTCAACAGGAACTTTGTCAACTTCTCCGTGAACGACCCTATAGCCAAAGATCTACAGAAGTGGCTAAGGCTCACGGAAATACCTGACGAAACATACTTCCCAACTCTCAACTATAGCCCCCAACTCAACATCCCAGGGACATCCAAGGGTAAGTGTATATATTCCTGTTCCAGATCCAAAGGACATTCAAGGGTAAGTGCCTACGTCACAGTTCCAGATACTGAGGAAATCAAGGGTAGGTGTCAACTCGCCAGGTCGAGATGGTGAGGGCATTCAAGAGTAGGTGTCAACACTACAGTTAAGATACTAACAGTCAATACAAACAATCCAGTGATCAACATCGTGGGCATTAATCTACATTACTGGTATACGATGACACATGTCAAAGAAATCAGCGCGTCTAAATACCCAATTTGTAAGTCACCTTTTGCGACAAGCAACTACATAGTATTTGCTCAAAAACATAACGAACATTGCCTTCATGTTTTGGCAGGTGCTCCTCGCCTTGAACCATTCCTTGCTCGATACAAGAACTGGGATCACGGCATCTTTGCTTACAAAGACGATTGCAAGGGCAAGTACCTGAGGGAGATCTGTGTGCTGGGGGCTGGTGACTTCGCCCAGTTGACCACGAAGAAAAATATGTTCGCTAACAAATTCGAGGAGGATTTCCAACCCGCTGGCCTGTCATGTCTGGAAGAGTGGTACTACCAGCAGACAAGACTAGAGCTGGCGGGACACAGGGAGTACGACACTTCCTTCTACACCAAGCTGGACTTTGTTCTCAATCAGATATCTCGGTGACGGAGTTTGTTCGTCACTGTGGTACAATTTTCAGTGTCGGTGTGTGAGTATGTTCACATGTTTAGAGCTCTGAACTCAGCAATATACCAGCGGGAGTCTGTAAGCAATCTGGTTTCGGCAAGACAACCCAGTGATCAACAGCATGAGCATCGATCGACAGATTGCAAAGACGAGAACCCTTAAATCCGGATTAGAACTGATTTTCAGTAACCGACGCTTGTAAGAGACGACTAACGGACAAGGGTGGCCAGATTCGCTGACTTTGCTGACACATATCTTCGTATCCCAAATACGTAAAATGATGCTCATGCTGTTGATCCCTGGGTTATCTGTTCCTGACTCAATTACTTACTGCCCGTCGTCATGTAGCTGGAATATTGCTGAGTGCTGAGTAAAATTAAACTCACTCACTCGTAAAGAGGAGAACTATGGTTCAGGTGGTGCTGAGGAAGGAGTTCATGGGTGATATCGATGAAGGTTGCCTTCATCTTCTCATTTTGTCGGATGCGATTTCTGTGAACCTGATGAAGAACAGTTTTGGCTGCTGCAGCCGGACAGAAGGACGGAGCTGGAGGTCTTTTGGGATGATATGATGTTGGGATGATCTCACCAGGAAAGTGTGGTGGTTACTTCAGAGAGTCTGGTATTCTCAAGACGAAACAGGGGCTTGAGGGTAGGAATTGGAAGATCTCCTTAGATGACGTCTTTTTGTGGCATTATAGATGATAGAACAGCAGTATTGACAAAATTAAAAGATAACAGCTGCATTTACTTCGTGAGTGCGATGTACGATACAGATTATTGTACCCTAGTCTGTACGTATGTGTGTGTGCGTGCGTGCGTGCGTGCGTGTGTGTGTGCGTGCGTGTCTCTCTTATTAGAAAGGAGGGAGTGTTACAAAGTTGATTGTGCTGTTGATTTTCCTGGCTATATTAATGTGTTGCAACAAAAAGTGTATTCACGTAAAAAATACGGAAACGTATGAATATATTTTTAATTCTTCACATGTTTGTTTCTTTGTTTTTTGGGCTTTTTTCAAACAGCAAAGCGTTTCCCATTTACATTCAAGAACTGTTTCTTGAGAAGGATCACCGACATAACAGTTCCTCAGCACAGACATCCGAGCAAAATCTCAGAGATCGGCAAACACAGAGCCTCGCTCAAAGCGGAAACGGCTACTATATTATTTTCAACTACGTATCCTAAATGAGGACATCCGTCACCACTTGCCTCTTTCGGTAACTCTACAACACTCGCCTTGAATGTTATAAGTGAAGATACGATTGCATGTTCAGTACCAAAGTCCCAGTTGGAATATCTTAAACCATATTTTAACAGATATTTTTGGACATATAAGGTGAACCGTAGGTAATACTCACGTCAGAATATATTGTCAACAATTTTTTCTTCTAAAAGGGTTTTTTTTTGTTATTGTAATAGTGAAACATCAGCGTAAGTTTGGTCTCAGATGGATATTTTATGTACACTACTTCGAGCTTCTACAATGTCACTTAGTTACAGAAGGGTTTTGTCCCTTTGTTAAAAGTACCACGTTTGAGAAAATGGCCTACATGTAACATACCATGATCAACTGCTGTGAGGCTATATACATAATATTCTTGTTTCTTATTACCGCTCGACCCAAATATTCGACCCGACCCGACCCGACCCGACCCGACCCTAAGGTGTCTTTACATTTTACGCTAGAAAAATGGAACTCTCAATATGTGCATGAATTTTTCACACATTTGATTTGATTTCCGCCTAAAGGCATAAAAGATGTAAAACTCCACAGAAATCAGAGGATCTGGGAAATAAAATAAAATGAAAAACTACAATTCGCCCGACCCATGCTTTTGGGGAAAAGTGGTTAGAAACAAGAGTATTTATTTTTATGAGGGCAAATGTTTTTATTATGAGGTCACATTAAATTGCACAGACTGAAATCTTGTTTTTACCAAGAGCCTAGTCATCATGCAAACCTCGGAAATGTCTCATAAAACCGAGTTTTTGTGAGAAATCCGCCTCTGCGGAGTCTCCGGACGCGAACTGAGAACTACTCCGACCTGTTGTGGAATTGTTAGGTCCAACTTGTACGTCAAGGATGCCGTGCCTCTTTTCACTTCTCAGAAGGTTACACAAATGAATAAAAGGGAGTCCTGCATAGGTCTGCAATGACTGTGCAAGTTATATTGCCTTGGCTTCAGAAATTTATTGGATTTATTATTCTGTGACTAGGTGTCTGTTCTCTACACTTTCAGACGTTGGTTATATTGTGGAAAGATTCGTGAGTGCCCCAGCCTGACAGAATAGGTTCAAATCGCAGACATCACCGGCATCAACTCCAGAAGAAACATTATCATTATCATTAACATTATCAGTATCATAATCATTATACATTATCTGCTCAGTCATTTAGTGAATCAAGTGGGAGAATATACGGTAAAAGCTCACAATCGAACTGAGTTATCTCCGTTCACCTAGGGTAGAGGAATCCCTTCCACGGGGTGATATCTACGTGCACCAAGGTAACATATGTTACATTTAACCACTTTCTAAATGGCAATGTGTAATATTAGCTTCCGTCGGAGCCAAGCCAAATAATACTTATCAGAGGGGTACACAAAGTCCACAGTCTGCTAAGTCTTTGTGGAAGTCACAGGGGCTGTGCGGTTTAGGCAGCTGACTTCGTATGCTGGCGATTAGATGCATGGCTCTGAGGGTACGGGTTTGAATCCCACATGGGACTCAACCAAAGACGTACTGGAATTTATACTTTACTAAGAAAGTGTAATCCCAAATATGACATGTGTTACATTTGATCACTTTCTAAATGGCATTGTGTAATCATGGCAGCTATCATTTCCACTGACGTATTTCAGCTCAATGTATCCAGCCGTTACACGTGAGATGTTTGATCAAATACGGTCGAAAGGTGTTCTTACGATAAGTCTCCAAAGAAAATGATACTAAACTATTTTATTTTTGTCAAATTGCTTGCGCAGAATATGAAGCGAATACAAGGAATGCGAAGGAATTCCCCCGGAGGATTTTCCCTACCAAGGGTTTTCCCCACCAAGGGTTGTCCCACCAAGGGTTGTCAAACGATGGGTTTTCCCAGGAATGCATTGATGATAGTCACGGTGTGGCGTGCTATCTAGTACGAGGCGTGTGTACGTTAGTTTCCACCATCTCTAATACAATACAAGCCGTACATTGTGTTTACGTCAAATTAAAGTACGACACTATAATCGTTTACAGATATTGTTTTCTATTTATCTTCACTATTACTGTACTGTATTATATATGATTGTTATTTTGAAAATACGATTTTTAAAAGTATTTTTGTCTGTTGGCCGGTCCCATTATTGTTAAAACCGCAATGTATATGGAAATTACTATCATGGACAAATGTTTACGAAACGATATCACGCTTTACATATCGAAAACCAGTATCTCCACCACCACATTTACACATGGCACGCAAATGACCGTATTTTCTTTAATTATGACATTTGATGTAAGACGTCACTAGACAGGATGGAACACCATGTTATTCTTGTTCTGATAGCCATTGGTGTATGTTTTGAGATACAGATTCCAGTTAGACCAAGTCGGAAACAGCAGTAAGATGTACGCCCATTTTCTCCCGATCTTTGCTTCGATCGACTGTAGCACTGTTTCTAGCGATTCTGCATAAACAATGACCGGTAACATAAATTCAAAGAATGTTCCTACTTCAGTGCAATAATATGTAATATTGTGTTTACAACCATGCTTTTGTCAAGAACAAGATATTCCAACGTCGTGTCGTTTTAATTGCAGCTTAAAAATAATTAGGGACAATTAGTTTGAGGTGAAACTACAAGAAAATACAGGTAAATATTAAATTCATGTATTCATGTAACCAGAACATTTCCGAGGAAATCAAGCTGTGGCCTGTAACTAATCAGGTCTAGACCACACAATCCAGGGACAACAGCATGAGCGTCGATCTGCGGAATTGGGGGCTCATAACGTGTAGATCAAGTCAGCGAGCCTCACCACTCCATCCCGTTAGTCGCCTCTTACAACAAGCATGGGTTACTGAAGATCAGTTCTAACCCGGATCAGATATATTAAATGTCCTGAAGCCTACTTCAGAACGGATTTGCTGACACGGTATTTCCGGTGATAACGTTGGTGGGTTAGCACATTCGACAACTTGGTTGAGGGTATTTTCCGCAGTTTATGGTGATGAGATCTTCAACTACATATCCTCAATGGAGACACAAAATACTCATCCCAGGCTTTGAGTGAAAATTCAATAGCCATTTAATGTTTCCATATAAGTTGTGTCATAATCTGAAATACTTACAGGAATCCAAATGTGAAAAAGAAGTTTCCACACAATTTATTATACATAAAAACTCTCTTCTTAATGCATGCCCTGCTTGACTGTCTTAGTTTTACCACCACAAGGGATAAATATTTCAATGTAAAACCAATTAAGGTTCTTTTTCACAATGTTAATTATCATTTAACTATTTGTTTTCAAAAGAAATAGAATTATTAGATAAACGGTGAACTGCATGTTTTTGAATAGACAAATGGTATTATATAAATAGTAGAATAAATTAGCAACTTGTTACTGACTGTTTCCTCAAAGGGGTTAAAGTATTATAAAATTATTGTCCTTCTGAGAGGGTTCAAAGTGAATTTATACATACCAGAATTTCTAAACGTAGAATTTTTGGGGGTTTTTTCTATTTTTTTAAAATCATTCCTACATTTGCCCAAAATCACCAGCGGCAGGCAGGAAATATATTGTAAGTCCCCATGGTCCCCATTATGGTGATCTACCTTCAGGTGCTCGCAATCAAAAGCCCTATTTTGTATTGTGTTTTTTTTAAATGGTTTAGCATTTTACATTGAACTTAAACTGGTTTTAATCGCTTCGTGATAATCTAGACGTTATACTGTCATTCGCCGGCAGCCGTTTAAAAACGAAAGAAAAACAGAATAAACAAACTGCTCAAAAAAGAAACGCATAGGTAGAATTGTTCCAAGTAACTTTTCGAATTTGAATCAGTAATCAGTATATCTATGGTGAACACTGTCTGCAAACATTTCCGAGTTTGAATCTATTGTCATTGAGAACAATTCGCCAAAACGCACCAAATCTGTTTTCCTCAATGAATGCAATAAATTGTGAACGGGAGGAAATTCATGCATTTCCTTTTGCGTGCACATTCCGTGCATCATTTCCAATAATGTTCTTGCGGAAGCTGACAATCTTAAATTTGGTGTTAAAGTCATACCTAGACTTAATGAGGTTCAGCGCAACAATGCGATTGGCCATTTGGAGGCTGGGGAGTCTCAGTCTGCCATTGCAAGGCAACTGAATGTGTCACAGAGTACCATAGCAAGACTTTGGCATCGCTACAAGTAGCAAGGGTCAACACGTGATCGCCCAAGGTCAGGTCCACCCCGTGTGACCAAGCCCGCTCAGCACAGGTTTATTTGGCTTCGACATTTGCGGAACAGGTTCACCACAGCATCCTCCACAACATCGATAGTGCCAGGACTCAATTTCTGGTCAGACTGTGAGGAACCGCTTACGTGAGGCTGGTATTCGTTGTAGGAGACCTTTGCGAGGACATGGCCTTACACGTCAACAGCGGCAACAACGCAGACAGTGGTTATCGCCAACATCTCCAATAGGCATTGCAAAGGTGGGGAACTGTTATCTTCAGTGACGAGTCGCGTTACATGCTGCGACGTCCCGACGGAAGAGCACATGTATATCGACGTCGTAAGGAACCCTACGCTGCAAATTGTGTACAGGGAGTGGACAGATTTGGTGGTGCAGTGTTATGGTTTGGGCTGGCATTTCACACAGTAGCAGGACAGATTTAATTCAGATATAGGGCAATTTGACAGCTCAACGTTACCGTGGTGAAATCATCAGGCCTCATGTCCTCCCTTTCATAAACCACCAGCACGTCATTTTTCAGCATGATACCGCTCGGTCGCATACAGCAAGAATAACCAGGGATTGTTTTGTCCAGAACAACGTTCAGATTCTTGATTGGCCCTCACGATCACCGGACCTTAACCCTATTCTATTATCATCTGAATTGGATCGTCGTGTGACCCTCAGCCACAAACGTTACCTGCTCTGGCACTTCATCCGGAATCTGGTCAGTCTATGGGACGTCGATGCCAAGCAACTATTGATGCTAATGGTGGCCACACAAGATACTGACTGCTCTGCGACCTTGACCTTGGAACACTTGTCATTTGTGACGTACAATTTCTTGCAGCACTGGCCCGTTAATGTTCATTCAGGTTTTATCCCGTGAAGGTTCCGGGGTAGAATAGGCCTTCAGCAACCCATGCTTGCTATTAAAGGCGACTCAGCCTGTCGTAAGAGGCGACTAACGGGATCGGGTGGTCAGGCTAGCTGACTTGGTTGACACATGTCATCGGTTCCCAAGTACGCAGATCGATGCTCATGTTGTTGATCACTGGATTGTCTGGTCCAGACTCGATTATTTCCAGACCGCCGCCATATAGCTGGAATATTGCTGAGTGCGGCGTAAAACTAAAACTCACTCACTCACTCATTCAGGTTTTCGTCATGACTGTCCTGTATTACTGAACCTTAAGTGTATAAATGGATAACAATTTCTTTTTTATCTGAGTACAAGGACAAGGATTAATAACTTCTTTATTCAGATGATGCGACGTTCCGATACACATTCTTGTATTGCTGGTACCAGCTTGACTAGTATACAAGACACTGTGTCGAAACGTCGCATCATCTGAATAAAAAAAGTTCCATAAAAGCATCCATAAAGCTTGTCCATATATTACTCCTCAACTTCTAAATAATGCCACTCAAAGAAGTAAAAATATGTATATTCATTATCACTACTCTTCATGGTGTTTAGGTAGCAGTATGTTAGTTCCCCCGGCAATATCACAATTCGTATTGTTGTTGTAGTCAGGGCCACATTTTCAACAGTGAAACATACGGAAGTGAAAATAGAAAAAGAATTCATCTTTCGAACGAGTAGACAAATTATCTGTTCCCCCTAAATGAGTCAAGTTGACATAACAATCTAATTTCGTCTCTGTTAAAATACAGAGTGAAATACTTCATATTTATTAAGCAATTGTTTGTAACAGGTCGCATGTGGTTTGATTCTAAAACTGCACCATATTTTGGTGCAGGAGTTGTCCAGCTAGAAAATTACAACAGACCGCATTGATGTTTTGCTCTGAAGGATGGTTCTGGGGGTTCGAACCCTAAGAACCATCCACACATCCACCCAAACCCGCACCAACCCAACCCACTCCTGGATCCGCCTATGATCAGAATGTTCAAGATAATTATTGGTGCACGCTTCTCTGTGCGATTACATGTGACACGGCTTACTGACTGTTAAAAGTCTAGATAACATGTTAGTTGTTCACTTACATTATTACCAGACCTTGAAATAGATCTCAGAAAGTTGCCCACTTATCTCGTCATCAGAAACGGAAAACCGCTTGGCCTAATTTCAGCCTGAACAGGCTATTTCAGTCATTTACTGTAGACACATGAGATCACATTCAGTGTGTAAGGGAGGTAATCGCTCAGTAGTCATAAACATGGTTGATGACGTAAAACAGGAGGTGAAATGAACTCAAAATTCTTATAACTTGCACGTGTTGATTAAATATTTTGAGGCCACTATTTTATTGTAAACATTATTTGGCGAACCTTGCTGTCGCGGTGATGCACCACATCAAAGTTTATTTTGTGTGTTCTGTTTGGTGATGATAGTATAGCTTTTCACATATGAGCTTCATATAAATTCGAACTCACGTTATTTAAGGCTTAACGTCTTGAAAAGCGGCCTATCGTATGTATGTTATGTTTGGTAATGACTCTCAAAACCTTGCTATTGATTCAGGGTTATTTTTACAAAATGGCCAGTTCGGAGGCCATATGTGTTCATCCAGTTATATACACTTTACTCAAAGCTTACTTTTTAAACTTTGACCGTATTATAGATCATGTACTCTCCCACAATATGAACACACAGCTCTCTGAACTGTCTCGGGTATTCCTTTTCATGACACAATACCTTGTTGAGATATATCAGTATGATCGTTCACATCTACCTCACACTAGTTACATACTCTGTCAAGAAATGACGTGATGGTGTACGTCTAACTGATTCTGTCACATCCAGGTCTACATTACAAACGACCGCAACACGCCCATGTTGTCTTTATCTGTTTGATCACCCACTGTGTCCATTGTTATTTTGACCTCGTTTGATCATTCATTATTGTATTCTTTACTTCACAACCTAGTTTGATCACTCATTGTATCCATTATTCGAAGACCAAGTTTGATCATTCATTATTGTATTCTTTACTTCACAACCTAGTTTGATCACTCATTGTATCCATTATTCGAAGACCAAGTTTGATCATTCATTATTGTATTCTTTACTTCACATGATAATTTCATCACTCATTGTATCCATTATCCTAAGACCAAGTTTGATAATTCATTATTGTATTCTTTAGTTCACATCCTGATTTGATCACACATGGTATCTATTATTGTAAGAAACAGTGTTATCTTTCATTATTGTGTTTGTTAGTTATACAACCTAATTATGTTTGGGTATGGTAACACAATATCACAAATCGTCTTTTCATCATTCTAAGAATTAATACCGGCCGCTACCTATATATGTAACTGGTAGTTTCAGTCATTGCAATGTAGGCACATCACGTGGTCAGTTTGACGGTGTGGTCTTGTGGCGAGGACACCAGAGCGAGTGTCCACTTCAGTTTGGAGTGGGGGATATTTAGTCTCCGGTTTCCATGGAATAGTCGGGAAAGGTAAATCAAGGTTTCAACATTTTCAACAGAATTTGCACGCCTCAGTGTGACTATTCGTGTTATTCTCGCGTGAATGAGGAAATAACATCAAAGGATATTCGGCCATAAGATAGCTCTTACTCGTACGATATGACAGTTGGTATAGCATCACAACTCAGATCAGTGTTATTATACCGATGCAACGGTTCCTTGTATGTCTGTTATTTGCAGTTTGTTACATGTTTTCTGTTTCATAATTTGGAGTAAGTTCATTTCTTCACACTTTATTCTGTTTTGGTATTTGACATTTGATTCTTTACACGCACTGTCAATAAATATATGACGCCCTATTTGTTATGCTGTTCTACTATGTCAGGATTTTAAACCGTTTACATATATTTGCTATTAATTATGATTTCCTCTATTCACGGCTGGGACAGTGCCCATATGATGTAACTCATTTACTGGAAGTATAATAATCAATCTCAAACATATTATCTGATTTGTTACAAGCAACAATTTCTTCTTGGAATTTGCAATCGTTTTATTACGCTTTGAAATTTTTGAAAGTCTTTAAAAATCTCACCACAATGTATTTATGTCAGGCACCCAATTCATTAGAAACCATGGCATTGTTTTTGGGGACCTGTCGTTCATTCTTGTCAGGACATATTATATTATGGCCACGAGGGGTGCATGGGTTGATTGTTTATGTTCACTGATCCCGACGGGCGAGGGAAACATAGACAAACATCGAAGGTACATCAACCCCAAAGAACCAGCGAACAACGTGTTTGTCTTACCGAACACCTCAATATTGATTCTGAACTGTTTGAAGCATGGGTATCGGATCGCACATTTCAACCAACCCGTGTGCATCAAACGATCCGAATCTTGCATCTTGCTGCTTTTCTCGCAGGTATTATAAAATCGTTGAGGTGTAATTTCCCTTCCTAATATTCCCAGACACAACATTTGAACGTTTTGTCAAAATTTGTTGATTGGAATGTGAGACAAATCTTTTGCAGACGACACAAGAAAAACAAATTTAGAGTCATCTCCCGGCCATCAATTCGCATTCACAAAACATCGGTAATTTCCGTGCATCAATGTTACTCGTGATTCAATGTTACTCGAGATAGAGAAGTACTACCACAACCAGTCAGTCAGTCAATAAGTCGGTCAGTCAGTCAGTAACGAGTAATAAACAGAATACTAAACTCGCTTCCGTGTAATACCATTTTTATTAAACTCGTTAAAGATTTAGTATCAAACTCGCTTTCGCTCGTTTTGTACCAAATCATTAACTCGTTTTATAAAAATGGTATTGCACGGAAGGTCGTTTAGTATCCTATATTTATACATATGTGAGGAATAGAAACTTGGGACTTCTGTGTGACGAGTGGGCGTTTGAACCACTTTGCAACTCCCACCACCCCTGTAAACATGGAGAGAGTGAATAAACGTGCAGGTGTACATGTGAGAGAGAGTATGTGAGTCTCTGTGTGTGATACCTGAGGGACAGTAATGAAACTAAAATCTGAAACTACAACTTAAGAACTATGACAAAACAGGATATCCAATGAAGCATACGCTCATAATCCCGTTAGACTGGAATGAAGCATTCACTGATGATACCGTTACTTTGGGATGAAGCATGCACTGATAATACCGTTACTTTGGGATGAAGCATTCACTGATAATACCGTTACATGGGGATGAAGCATTCACTGATAATACCGTTACATGGGGATGAAGCATACGCTGGTAAGAACGCATATCAACCTGAAAGAGTGGGATATTACAACTACAACAACAACAACCACAACAACATCTACTACTACTACTACAGCTTCTATTACAGCTACAACAACTACAACAACTACCACTACAACAACTACTACAACTACTACAACTACTACAACTACAACTACTACAACTACTACAACTACAACAACTACTACAACTACTACTACAACTGCTACAACTATACAAACTACTACTACTACAACAACTACTACTACAACTACAACTGGTACTACAGCTACAACAACTACAACTACTTCTACTACTGCTAGTATTACAACTACAACTGGTACTACTACTACTACTACTACTACTACTACTACTACTATTGCTACTACTCTGGTAACGTGTGCTTGCTATACTTTGGCGAGGTCACTTTAATTTGATCCCTAAGACTGCCAAGCGGGAGACCTTCCATGTGTTTCCGGCCGTGGGATATGTGTCGAGCGCTTGTTCACTTCCCCGTTAAAGGCGACTACGTTTGTCGTAAGAGGCGACTAACGGGATCTGGTGGTCAGGCTCACTGACTTGGTTGACACATCTCACCGATTTTCAGCTGCGCGGATCGATGCTCATGCTGTTGATCTGTGGATTGTCTGGTTGGATTGACTCGATTATTTCCAGACCGCCGCCATATATCTGGAATATTGCTGAATGCAGAGTAAAACTAAACTCACTCACTTTCCTTCCTGTTGAAGGAAATAGCCTCATATTTTCGAGGTTAAAATTATAGCATTAATATGAACCTACTTCTCTGATATACATATCTTATAGATTATTATCACAGAGGTAATAACGGTCTGGTGCCCTAAAAGAAAACGTGATCCCAACGTTAAGTGAGAAACCCGCTCTCTGACTCACTCACTCACTCACTCACTCAGTCATTCTGCTCACTCTGCATATGTCCACCTCCCGTCTACTGATATAGACCTGGGAAACATATGTCCACCTCCCGTCTACTGATATAGACCTGGAAGACATATGTCCACATCCCGTCTACTGATATAGACCTGGGAAACATATGTCCACCTCCCGTCTACTGATATAGACCTGGGAAACATATGTCCACCTCCCGTCTACTGATATAGACCTGGGAAACATATGTCCACCTCCCGTCTACTGATATAGACCTGGGAAACATATACCCAACGAAATGTAATAGGGGACATATTGATCCAGTATTATCCAGTACATTTAATTTATACATATCGCCACATGCACGTCAGATACAACCGGGAGACATAAAATACACATATAGATAGGTACACTTAAGATGTACGCATGTAACCAGAAGTGAGTGAGTTGGTTTACACCGCACTCAGCAATATCCCAGCTATATGGCGGCGGTCTGTAAATAATCTGTCTGGACCACAAAATCCAGATGTCAATAGCATGTACATCGATCTACTTTGTTGGGAACTGATAACATGTCTCAACCAAGTCAGCGAAACTGACCACCCGATCGCATTAGTCGCCTCTTACGACAAGCATAGTTGCCTTTTATAGCAAGCACAAGTTACTGAAGGCCTCTGCTATCCCGGACCTTCAGGGGTTCATGTAGACAGGAAGACTGCTAGCTTTGATTTAGTGAGCGTTGACGACACCTCCACTTATTGTATACAGCACAAGGAAGCATACTGCCTTATCACACGTAAAAAGTAAAAGCTAATTGAGTAAGATTAAAGACTTGAGGGGCAGTGAAGATCTCACATCCATTTAAACTAATCTCACATCCATTTTATTCAAGTAAGCATATGTTCTTGTTAGTTGAAAATTGCAACAGAAAGCGTTGTCACACATCCTATCATCCTAACATATGTTGTTTTTATTTGTGAACTAGGTAACAACCTGTGGAACTACCCAAGACGAGACAAACCTACTGTGAACAGTTTGGCACACTAAAACTTCAAAAGGGATATTCGACTTTTATTTGTGATTTGGGCAAGAACCGAAGGAACTCATGGAGATGACAAGATGACACACACCATCTCTGACTTAATTGGCGAACTGAAACTATAACCGCAGCAAGGAGAGAATGGTTCGGGTGACACCACTTAGCACTGACCAGAGCAGCGATGCAGCACATGTTGTATTTAATGAAGACTCGGAGGAGGACCAAGTCATTGTACATGCGCTATGTGCAGACATGGAATGGTCGGGAATCAACACTACATACTATCAGAGGGATGGGAGGGAGGGGGGACTTGAGGTAAGGGACAGAGGCAGCATGATGGAGAAGGCTTTCTGGGTGATCATTATCTACCTCCAGACACCGACAGAGGAGCACGATCCCATGTTTGCCTTTGAGGAGAACATGGCTCTCTTTCTGGCAATAACACGTGATGTACAGAATGTCGTATATTTGCTGGGATGTGATGTCGAACCGGTCGTGTCAAAAGGGTTTCCTTTTTTACGAATTAAGAAGGACAGGTCTTGGCTTGTGCGTTTAACGGGTTTAGTGAAGACTACACCTTCGAAGATAACCTGTAACCTGTTACACAGATTTTGTTACCACCTAGTGCAACAACATGAGTCAGTTTTTGCGGTAACACGAGAGTCTCTATCTCTGTGGGCAAGTTTGTTTTCTCCCACAAGTCTGAACCTGGCTTGGACATTAAAGGGCTCACGTGGGTCTCAAGCCTATATAGTGACCTTTAGACACGGCTCTTTGGTCACAAAGCGATCAGAGATTGAGGACAATGGCGAGTCTACGGGTCTTGTTACAAGGACCTCCCTTTCTGAAAACTCTACGAACGCCATCTGTGATGTTACTGTTGTAGATCCTGGTAACAACGGACCTGCAGACTCAAATCCCCAAGGGACCCGCATACAAAACATAAACTGGACAGATGTAAACACTATTAAACCATCAATAATAGCACATGAAAGCGTTTGTACAAATGTGTTTATAATAATTATGCAAATCGTACAGTGCATATTCTTTCTAGGGCTCGGTGCCATGCTTGGACAATCTACTTTCCCCGTCATTGAGGGCGTGGACAAGTCAACACCTTACACAGCAGAGGTACAAATAGCTCTTGTTGCTATATCTTTAGTTCTTTCTGCTATCAATGTGTTCCGCAGTAGAATATTCATGTCGACTGAACTATCATGGATGACTTGCTACCAGCTGCTGGTGGCCCTTGTGTCTGTTGTCATGCAAGGGCTGTTCACTGCAGGCAGTCTAACCTTCCCTGTGGACGTGACACCTCGATTAGGAGGCATTGCCGCCTTTGGTATCATCAACATGGCGCTTGTAAGTGATTTTATCGCGAGCAATGACCGAAAGAATAAATGCAGATTGTTTGTCAGAACTCTTTCATTAATCCTTGTGATCTTAGTTGTGGTGGGTTACTGCACGATCTGTCAGCTCCGATACCAACAAAACAAAGTAACACTCAAACAAACTCTGATAATCACAGCCATCCATTTTGTTAGCCAGTATGGACTTTTTAAATGTATGATGAAATACCTTCGGTATATAGTTAGATCATTCTGCCAAAGAAAGCTTGGAACATACGTCGAACAAATATTTCTTGTGATATACGCGGTGATATGGTTTATGCCAATTCTTTATTTTTATTAGGCGTTTCAGTCATGTCAGTTTTCATCGGATTTCATTACCCATGAAACTGAAACAACATGATCAAATGATATAACAATTTATTGTGCATGAATACGCATTGATTGCAATACCAGCACATGGATTCCTGTTTGTTTGTTTGTTTAACGTCTCATTCAGGAATATTCCCGCTATGTAGGCGGTTTCTAAATAATCGAGTCTGGACCAGACAAGCCAGTGGTCAACATCATGGGCATTCTGTCTACGCAGTTGGGATACGGTGACAATTGTCAGCCAAACCTTGCCACCCGATGCATATCAAAGAAATACCCCTGACAAGTTTTGTGAAGAGAAGATTAAATCTCTTTTCTTCCTTTACTTGAGAGACGTTTCCATTTGCACATCCTTTCATTCTTATAATTTTGTTTGATCTACATTTGATCTCGTTTGGTGTTACTTCACGTTGGTTGGCTAGTGACATTCGTTCCAGTGTATGTACATTATTGCTATGTCGGTTATGTCACTCCATGAATTGTATTCCTACGCCAGAAACTCCCAATGATATGTATCTGTTTTGTATCATATATATTGTTTGTCATTAAACACTGATGATATCCAATTGTTTTCCTGAAGCTATTTGTGAAGACGGCGTGGTTACCGTTTTATGAAAGCTGGAAAAAGGTTTTGCTAGACGTTGGATGACAAATTGCATTCAGGAGAGTCTATGTGTCTATTAAATACAGCAAAAGAAATATTGGTATTTTAAGGCTAATAAGGAAATACAATAAAGGTTTATAGCAACCAAATGCGCACATACTAGCGATAGCGAAGTGAAAGTATATTTTGACGAATACAACGTGATTTGTCAGTGATTTCCGTGGCAGCTGGTGGTGTGATCCTGGGACATTCAGGATGAACTCTGTGAAGGGTCCTTGAATCTTCCTTTAGTTCAATTAGTATTACCTGCATCCTGGTTTAATTGTTTCTGATCAGCTGATAGCAAGCGTCACTCACCAAAGCCGACGGTGCGACAAAGAACAGACACGCGATTAACACTGTGGACCATTTCAAACCTAACTTTATCCATTGTTGTTTGCGTGGTGGTGAGTTTGTTAAAACAACCAAATAATTCATGTCTGTATCATTAGTCCTTCCAATGTAATACGAACTGCCTCATTGTGAGCATTCTGCATGGAAACTGTCCGCTAGCTTCAGGTGCGCTTTTCAGTGCGTGAACCAGTCCAAGTGCAGAAAGGCAGTAAAAACTACACACCGGGGACGGATGCAGCTTTTTGGTGGTGGGGGGCATTTCTTTTTCAATGGTCATTTAACCAAGAGTCTGGACAAAAGAGCGTGGGCACCCCCAAGCACCCACCCTCTGGATCCGCCTATGCAAACTCCCTGCTACACAAGCCGCATGACGCTCAGACTCACTGTACAGCAATTGTTGAAGGACAAGCCTATACAATTCCTTTAGTTCCGGTGCGGGAACACGGAAATAAATGTAGACAGAGATCATTCGTGTCAGGTCCTGCCTCTGTTGTACTACAAAATGGAGGACAACCTATTAGGTGGAGTGAGCGTCATACTGGACAAGGACTGACTATGGATAAAGGAAATGCATGAGACATTCGTATCCATTCTATGTTACCTATTAAACAGGATGTCAAGCTGAAAATAAAATTATCCCTCGAAATTAGTAATCAAAACGACCTTCAAAGTCGCCTAAAATAGAGATGAATGTGCGCAGTATTTTCATGTACGACTATTCATCTATCTCTATTTTTCAAATTTTGAAATCTTCACTTTTGAAGACATTTAAAGAGTGCTAATCATGAATATATATTTCTGAAAAATAGGTTGTTTATATTTCATTTTGTGGTAGTGTACATAGATAGTATGTTGCTTACTGAAATCCGAGGCGAGTTACATCACCCAAAGCCGGCAGTACACTGCATTCCATGTCGCACTGCCAGCGCCCCGTCCAGTACTCAGTACATCAAGGTGTCTTCACTCAGGTGACTGAGAGAGTGAGTTTGACTTTACCACGCTTTTGGCAATATTCCAGCAATATCTCGACAGGGAGAAACAGATACCGGATTGACACATTGTACCCATGTGTTGAATCGAGCCCGGGTCTTCCCTCGTGACGGGCGGACGTGTGAACCACAAGGTTACCCCCACGGCTATTGTTATTACTTAATGCATTTTTGAAAATGTTACAATGCAACAGGTGTTGTATTTGTGATGATTACACTTGCTCTGTGTAAGTACAAAGTCTACACAGGTTTGTCTGGAGTCCCGTTTGGGATTCCATCTCACGCTAGAGTGAAGCACCTGATCCCCAGCATGCAAACATTTACTTCTAACTTCGGTCGTGGGAGCCGTGCCAATTTCCACTTGTAAGAGGAGTTCACCAAGTAAGTGATCTAGATTCAGTGATGTAGTGATCCGTGTTCCATATTTTGTGCGAATGCCACGGCGGCTGAGTGGGTTGGATCGTTGACTTTGTGGAGCGGAGATTAGTTGCCTCATTCTTAACACCATAGATATCAGACGCGTGAAGGTCCGGGGTAGAATAGGCCTTTAGGTACCCATACTTGCCAAAATGACTAGGCTCCTCGTAAGAGGCGAATAACGGGATCGGGAGGTCAGTCTCGCTGACTTGGTTGACACATGTCATCGGTTCGTAGTTGCGGAGATTGATGCTCATGTTGTTGATCACTGATTGTTTGGTCCAGAGTCGATTTTTTACAAACAGCCGCCATTTTTCTGGAATATTGCTGAGTGCGGTGTAAAACTGCACTCACTCACTCACCCATGGATATCATAACTTTTCAAAGATGCAACAGCAACCTATTGAATATTAATGAGCACATTGCTGTATAGTTACAATTACAATCTTGCTTACACTGTTATACAGCAGGTATTAAATATATCGACGGCGACAATTGCTCTTAGCAATATAACAGGCCGAACTACGGAGGACATGTGTTGACAGCAGAAATGGGATTCCTGAATACATTCAAAAGGAGAACTGAACTGTGTTTTTCCCATCCAGTTATAATTGTCTTTGCATTTATTAAACACATTTTACATTAAGCGTAACGATTTGAAGACTCCGTATGTTTAATCAAAACAATTAGTTTTACTGTAGTTATAGTTCACACAGGTTCAGCATAGTACACATCTAATAATCAGTTGGAGGTTGACATAAAATCGATATCACGGGAGGTTTCATGCCTTCCACCTCCTATAGGTGCACCCCCACCAAGTACATGCCTATGTATCCACCGTAGTATCTTGGTTGCAACAAAATAAATCAGAGTGTTTGTATGTGTTAGTATTAAATCGTGACATCACTGTGCACGAACGCGACTTTACGACGCAATAGTGTGTTTGTCAGTCTGGTTCAGGTAAGTAGACAACTTGACAGGTATAACTATTAGCCATTGTAGGTACCTGTGAAATATCGACTTCGATGCTTTTCATCTTCTTCATTTCAGTTAGCCTCAAATAGCCATTCGATTGAGAATATTTCAATCTGAATTACCTATTAATTAAATGTAATACAGTATATTTCTATAACAGGTGTTCAAACCAAGATGAGGAAGGATGAACGAGACCAGAGGTGGTCAAGGTTGGTAATGGTTAACATGCCATTGACAGTTAACGTCCTATACAACAGTCGCCTTATTCCCCATGCTAACTCATATCTCCCATTGCCAAATAACTGAGTAGACATGACTGAAACATTTCGGCACTTCCTTGTTCTACGTGTCCTCGTCAAATTCGGATAAGAGAAATGAACTTGACTGCACGTATAATAACCATGCGGTGCGTTCCCAGATAGTTCAAAACTGCAACTCAAGGCATTCGGATTAGGATGATCATGGCTAAACCGTCGCCGTCAGTGTCTGAAACATATTCACCCAATTCCAGGTAGTGAATAATATGGATTTTCTCTATATGGATATAATCTGTGAAGCCTATCTCTGGCGTCTTCCTCTGTGGTATTGTTGACATATTGCTCACCAACGAGAGCCTAGATATCACAAATGTATCCACGTTACAAATGTTTAATCTAATAGAATTAGATTTCCTTTGAAGCAAGAAATAAAAACATCTTGTCTTTGAAAACCACTCAAAAAGACAAGCTGATGGTAAATGAGAGTGTAGCTGCTTCATTTGGACTTCTTTTGTATTACAGATGAGTGTTCCAGATGTACTCAGGTGCGGAAGAGATTCCTAGAGAAGGAGAAACTTAATCCAGTCAACAAACTTTTACAAATTCATACCGAATATAAGATTGTTACAGAGGGTGGCAAGAAAAGACAAGGAGCAAAACCAAAGACAACAGGAAAGAAGATATTTCTGAATCAAGTGGCCAAGGCAGCGTCAGCTTTACGTAACAGTGGTGGGGGTGTGCTGTTGGTCCACGTACAAGGAACGTCCCAGGAAGATCGGTGTCTGGAGTATTTCGACGAGGCCGTCAGAAATGAGTTGACAGGATTACTTGAAAACGGTGAACTTTATACTGACGTCTATGAACGTAAATGTTTGTGTCAGGTTGAGGCGTTTGAAGATATCACTGACTTTGTTCAGATAAAAATTGGGAAGGTTGAGAGTGTATGTACAGTTGATTTCAATACAAAAGCATCAAATGACAGTGAGAATCTTAGCATCAACTCTTTAAACTTACAAGTGTTGTTGAGAAAAACAGAAAGTCCGGCAGGTAGCTTTTCTACTGCAAAACTACCACATAATGTCCAGGACCTTCAAGAGAATCGACATATACAACTGAAAACTTTCAAGTACACGAAAGAAGTCACAAGTATTAAGGTAGATGCTCAAAAATTAACTGACTACATATGGAACACGTTGAAACTAAAGGACAACATTACATCTATGTCAAAGGTTGTTGGTGGGGGGTCATACTTCTTGGGTGTTAGCGAATCAAAACTAACAACAAAAGAAGGATATACCACTAAAAAACCAGAATACACTGGTTTTAAGCTGGACATATCACAAGAATTACTGAGAGAACGCATTTACCGGAAGCTGAAATCTGACATCTGTGTCTTGGATCCCGAGGGACATTTCACAGAAGGACCAAAAGACTTGGTCGATATTAGATTCCACACCACCCCGGGGCACTGTGCAGACTTAACTGTATTGGAAGTTGCCATTCGGTATTGTCATGGAGTCGTGTTCTACGACAAAGGACCCAGAACATATTGCGTCACAGAAAGCGGAGCGACAAAGATGGAAAATGTTCTCCGCATGGATCGTTGTGAATGGTTTCAAAGATTACGGATCATGCACTCTAATGCTCACACTCAAACTGTTGAGGAATAGCTGCACAATCTATGGCAGTCTAGACGCCCCTTCTATTTCTTAGTAACTCACGTAGAACAGCACTTGACATTTGGGTGTAGTTTCATAAGCAGCCATGTCCGACAGTGACGCTGGAACCTCAACTGGCTCTTCACCTTATGAGTCGGAAGATGACATGGTATGCTACATCACTGGATCCACACAACCGGTATCCGGGCATCCTGACCAGGAAGCAGGTAATTGGCAATGTGTGTATTTACGCTTTCATTTATGCATTGATGATTTAGTTCAAAACCGATAATCAACAATAAAGCCATTATAAATATTGAAAATAATCGAGTCTGAACCATACACTTCAGTGATCAACATCATGAGCATCGATCTGCGCAATTGGGAACCTATGACATGTGTCAACCAAGTCAGCGAGCCTCACCAACCAATCTCGTAGTCGCCTCTTATATTGAAGACCAACATTCTAATCAGACCTTCTTTGCAGCAAGAATTTAAAGCTTTGAAGTTTATGTTTAAAAATCTTCATTATGTTTATGGTCGGTATCTGTATCGACAATGTAGTATAATTCTTAAAACTGCAGTTACATGATGCAAACTTAACTTGTGGCAGCAACAGCGGTCATACTGCTACCAACCATGCAGTTGGCCTCAGATAATCTCAGTCTGTTTCCATATTGCTGGCAGTCACGCACGCTTATGTTATGAATGGAACTCTCCTTCGAGAAGACGCAATTGGTCAACCTCGTTATCCTGGGATGTTTTTCCAAAAGGACGCTACTTCCTGTTTGGCGACACGTGAACGGATGCGTAAGAAATCTTTGAGGATCTCGCTGGGTAGTTGAGGAGGTCTTAAATGGGTTCCACCAACCGCATAGACATATTGAAATTCATTATGATTGGTCTTTTAACGTTCGAACGATGATTACTTGTCAGTCAATACTCTGAGTAGGACCATTAAGTGAATCACCATTCAAACGGCCCAAATCGGTCCTATTTGTCGTCCTTTCCCCTTCCTAAACACGCACACACGCACGCGCGCGCCATCGCCCGCCCAACCGCCATTTCTCCTTCCAAGACGCTTTCCTGCGTACATCTCTCTATCTTTCCTACCCGCTTCTCGCCCCTTCTCGCGAGATCCATCATGGTTTCGCATCCACTCACGTGACCCCAAACTAGAAGTGCCGCCATCTTGGGAAAAGACGATTTTGCAAGGACCTATCTCACTTTGTTGAAATTCATATCCCTGCACATTTGTCTCCGTGTAGTTAGTAGCTATGAGGTTTAGATTTGGTTAGATTTGGTTAGGTAGGTAAGGTTTTAGGGCGACCTTGGGCCTTAAAAGACCTATATGCGCCCATAGATTTGGTTATAATGCAAGGTCAGTTACCCCCCTTATATATAGTTATCCACACAACGTATATATAAGTGTTACATAGTTGTATTATGTTCTTTGTTAGTGCTGACATTCATTTTCTACGACTGTTTGAATGTTTGGTAGATTTTATCAGTTACATTCATACAACAAACATGTCAGCAAACGTATGTTTTACACACTTTACTTTTTTCTCCTGTTTCCATTACAGATACCAAGCCAGTCAATGGCGGATGTATGCATTCCAGGCTGGTAAATATCATCCTCGTTGATAAATCTGTTATAAAGCGGTGTCGGGTATTACCGAACAGCTAACACCAGATCCCGCCTAATTTCTACCGTGTTTCATCACACATAACAATAACTAATACACACAACGAACCTCTCATTATGCACCATATTCACGTGTGAAGACGAATTAGCCCCGCCAGTAGCGGTAAACATATTTCATCAATGCATCAAACACACTTCATATGGTATGACAGATACTTATCTGGTGTGGTTCTTACAGCCGAGAGGTTTTCTTGTTCTAGATGGAACAGAGCTGTCGTGAACGGCTCATCACACGATACAATAAGACTCTGGTTATAGCCACCCCAACCAAAGTTAGGCCGTGTCTCTGGGGATTATGGGGACTTAAGACACCAGTTACTGACAAATACTAAACTAAAATCCTTTCAGTATTGATCTTAACCTGATTACAAATTTCTCGATAGACATTGATCAAAACAGTATAGCGAAACGTGAAACATTCAAGCATATGAAGGAGCAGTATAATAGTACAAACAATAAATCAGACCATATCGATTCTGCTTAAAGGTATATGGTCAATTAAGCCAAGTAACGAGTAGCATGTTGCCCCCCAAAACACATGTGATTACAATTACGTACAATTTGCGCATAATGTAATGTCAGTTAAGTACTTTCATATACAGGAGGTCCAGACACAGAAGAAATATTCCTTCATTTCTGTTAAAATTGTAGCAGTTTCAAGGTAAACACTCACTAATTGCACACTGATTGATGGTTTGTTGAAAACGCCGTTCTTATACTCATTTGTAAATCATATAACTGCCAGGAATCGAACAGGCAATCCTGAACAGTGTAACTGCACAAAAGTGTTTCAGCGTGTATCTATTTATTAGGATTTCCAAATGTAGATCACTAATAGTATCTTTAGTTAATGATCTTTATTTGTATTGAGTTGATATGCCTTGTCGCTATTTTATTGAATCACTATGTCATTATGTATATCACAGAGAAGATTGAACTGTTTTGAAAGCGGGGCGACTTGATCACATATAGGTATTAATTCTCACAGCGTCGGTGACACTTTCTGTTATTTCACGTCTGCATACAAAAAAATGAAGCATACGGAAGATGAACTCGAGAAAGCTGAAAAAGAAATAATTTACTGGAAGCCTTACTTATAAATACATGATTAACGTGTATGTATTTTATGACATGTGGACGCATTTGTGGGAGACAAAATTATTTTACTGGCCCTTGAAAGTAATGGAATTACGTGAAAATAATTGAATGACGTGCAAAGTGCAAGTCAGTCAGTAGTGGAGCATGTAGTATAAGGGAAACTACTCTCAACAAAGTCATGAAATTGACTGCCCCAGCTATATACTGAGCAAAATTGATACCTTGACATTCAGTATTTTGGGGACCATAATATTAATATTTATTCTAAGGCAATTATTTTAGTTGTATGCTGTGCACAGAACACCTGGACATCAACAGAAAACAGAAACACGTCTCGCCGTTTGTCTTTAACATGGTTAACATTTATGATGTCGGCCGTCTCTCCAAAATGAAGTTCACAGAATGGAGAACAATGGAGCTGAGGTGTTCAGTAACGATTGTGTCCACCACTAGAGTCTCGTACAGCCACACAACGTCTTCTCATGGATCTCAGAACGTTAGTGAACACTGCCCGAGGAAGACGTCGCCACTGCTCAACAAGGACATCTTGAAGATCTTGCAACGTATGTGGTGGATTGACTTGTTGACGAACACGTCGACCCAGTTCGTCCCAGATGTGTTCGATAGGATTGAGGTCGGGGCTACGCTATGGCCAATCCAGGACTTGAACACCGGCATCTCTTAGAAAATACTGCGCAGGAACTGCTGTATGGGGCCTAGCGTTGTCTTGCTGGAATGTTAGTCCACGGGCGTGTGTCTGCATGAACGGAAGCAGAACAGGTTGCAAAATCTGATCCCTGTATTCGACAGCAGTTAAGTTCCCCTGAATAACAACAAGACGAGAACGTCCGTGTGCGATAAATACCCCCAAACCATGACGCTGTCTTCACCAAATCATTCACTGACGCCGACTTGAGCGTGACGTTATGCATATATGCATATATATAAACTCCCGTTCAAAAGAAAGTACACAGGCAAGAAAACGTGAAAGAGCAGACAAACAACACAACGCTTAGACATAATTGAAAATGTGTATTGAAGCGCAATTACAAACAGACATAATGACATAAGAATAAACCATTTAGAATCGAAATTGTTCCAGTAACGTTAAGTCAAACAAGCATGGGGTCAAAATTACACTTTTCAAAACTGCTGATGAGAAAGTCATTATCAACAAAACAGACGACATGAAGTCCTAACAATAGGTAACACACTCAATATCTTGTGTGGCCCCCATTGGCATCAATACACGCCAGGACACGTCTTCTCATGGAAGACGTAAGCCGCATGATGACGTAATCAGGAATTCTGGCCCATTCGTCATGGAGAGCCTGTTCCAGTTCTTGAACGTTGTGTGGTTGCCGTTGCCGACGTCGATGTTGCCTCCGAGGTGATCCCACAAATGTTCGATGGGATTGAGGTCAGGTGAACGAGATGGCCATGGCAAAACATCGACATTTTGGCGGTTGAGAAAGTCTGTGGTGAGCCTGGCGGTGTGTGGTCGCACGTTGTCATTTTGGAATAACGTTCCTTGGTGCTGTTGTACGAAGGGCAATACCACAGGCCGCAACACCTCATCCCTGTATCTGTGCGCTGTCAAATTGTTACGAATAGTCACTAGACGAGTCTTCTGGTCGTTGCAAATGGCTGCCCAAATCATCACACCTTCTCCACCAAACGGATGAACTTGTTGTATGCAGTTTGGCGCCAAACGTTCTCCTCTATGCCTGTAGACCCTCGTCCTGCCATCCAAATGAAACAGATTGAACTTGCTTTCATCACTGAAGAGTACACGAGCCCAGTTGCGACGTTGCCAGCGACGTACCGTCCTCGTCCACTGTAACCGGTTCCTGCGATGTGGGAAGGTCATGGCCATCCCGCGGAAAGGTCGATATGCCCGGATGCCAGATGCGCGAAGTCTCCTCATCACCGTGAACCTGCTGATGCGGTGCCCCAATGCTGTTGCAGCTGATGACGTCACAGTCAACATCCGGTTCCGGAGATGCAAAACCCGTAGGTGCTGATCTTCTTGCGGTGTGGTCACCCTCGGACGGCAACTTCTGGGTCGATCAGCTGTCTTGTCCATCTTCTGAACCCGTCTAAACTGTCTGTTTTGTGCAGCCGAAGGTCCTGGCAATATGACTGTTAGAAGCTCCCATTTGCGACATTCCGATGGCTCTCTCTCTCTGTTCCCGCGTTAGTCTCGGCATTTCCTTAGTGTTCTTTTTGTCGTATGCCTCCTTGGTAATACAACAACGCCTTTTATACCCATTTTTTCTTGTTGATTGCACATGCAAGAGTAAAAAAAACACGATTTACGTAACATTTCGTGCAAAGTGCGCAAAATGGTTGAGGTTGCGTTTCGGAGAATGTATCCCGCTAGTTGTTTTCTTTAGACATGTTTTTCGTGAAAATAGGGATCAATTAGAACGAAGTAAATGTATAGTGACCAAATATGTGTACTTTCTCTTGAACGGGAGTTTATATACAAATATGCATATATGCATATAGATAGATATATAGATATATATAGATATATATAGATATAGATATAGATAGATGTAGATATATATAGATATATAAGATATAGATAGATATATATAGATGTATATATGTGTGTGTAGGTAGGTATACTCAATGACATTAAGATCGCAATTCCTAATTTGGGAAATATTTCTAGTTAACATTTCCGTGGATTTCTTTTACTAATGGCACATAGGTACCCCTTATGCTGGGTCTCTTTTTGTGGAGTCTGGGTTTGGAACCCAACATCAGTTCTCGGAAATGAACATAATTGGTGCAATTGTCTTATTGCAGGAAATTGAGCCAACTCATGTCCCACCTATTGCACGTGCAATTCATGCACTATGGCCCTTTAAATACTGCTTCAAATTTGAACATTCCTCAGTCTGGAAAAATGCCACGTCTTACACAAGAGAACAGGAACAGAGCCCTTCGCATGCTGGATCAGGGTGCTGCACAGGCAGTCGCCAGACACTTACATGTCCATCCATCCACTATTGATCGCCTGAGACAACGTTACAACGCCACTGGGAGAGTTGCAGACCTGTGACAACAGCTGCTCGGGATCGTCACATCCACTTGCGCAACAGGTTCCAGGCAGCCGCTGCCACTGCAAGGGGAACCATTGGGACACGGCAACGTCAGATCAGTCCCCAAACAGTCCGAAGACGTCTGGTTGCACAAGGAAAACACTGTCGTCGACCGTACATTGGCTAGATCCTGTTGCACCGTCATGGACTTGCCAGACAACGATGGGCCGCAAATCGGGGGTATCTGGGTAACACACGGTGGGGGAATGTCATCTTCTCTGATGAATCCCGATTCAGCCTCAATGTTGCTAATGGACGTCAGCATATCTACCGACGTCGACGTGAACGCTTTGCCTGTGTGCAGGAAAGGGATCGTTTCGGGGGTGGAAGCGTCATGGTTTGGGGCTGCATCAATGACAACTTCAGGTCACAGTTAGTGGAGGTCCAAGGTAACCTCAGTGCTCAACGTTATGTTGATATGGTGTCCGTAGACAGCTCGTTTTTCAGCATGACAACGCCCGACCTCATGCTGCCAAGTTAACGGGGGAGTGTCTGAACAATCAAAATGTCCGTCTTATGGATTGGCGCGCTATGTACACACACACGCACGCACACACACACACTTACATATAGAGATAGATACACACACACACACACACACACACACATATATATATATATACATACACATATACGTGTATATATAATGCATATATATATATGTATATATATGTATATGTGTGTGTATATATATGTGTGTGTGTGTTTGTGTATATACATATGTATACATTTGTATAAATATGTATACATATTGTATTTGTATATATATATAGGACTCCTCAATGAAAGGTTAGTGTTCTTTTGACAGTACAGTTCCACTAAGGATAGCAAAGACTTGCATTATGGTTTTTGAGCTGAGAAAAGCGCTTAAATAGACGTGGTGCTATATTTAGAATGAGGTAACCTGGCGTTGACCAGGACTTGTTGACTTAACATCTCATCGACCATATACGCACAACGTTTAAGGATGCGATGCCAGTTGATTGTCTTTTCGTCAGTTTTACTCTTTGCGTCTTCTGAAATATATCTAGGAACTAGACGATCGTTTCCCGGTTGAGGAAGTTTCCCTTTCATGGCATGCGCATTAAAATTGCTGTAGCGATCGGCAACTTGAGGAAAGGATACCGAAATGGAATTTTGTTCGGTAATATCGACACCGCTCTAAAGAAGTAATAAGTAACTTTCGGGATCGGGTGACTAGCTAACCTGCTTGGTGCATGTCATTGTATCCCATTTTCGTAGTTTGGTACTCCTAATATCAATCTCTCGATTTTCTAGTGCAGATTCATTGGTATTTTTTGCAGACCGCTATCTTATAGCACTATTGTTGAGTGTGTCTTTGAGCAAAAAAACACAAATTGGAAATATCCTCCTCAGTAAACTGTGGCCTTAATGCAGCCTGCATATTACATTCCATGGAAGATTCTCTGTAAACAGCTTGCAATTGTTCATATTGTTCATTGTCTATGTTTCAAGATGCAGACGGAATTGGAGCCATTGCTCGAGACACGCAGCCACTTGAGGAACCCGGGGAAATCCAGCAGTGAGGTGGCGGAACCGTCAGCTACATATACCACTGTCACTACACCTAGTTCCAGTAGGGGAAAACAGTCAAAATTGAAAATTGTTAAGAGAGTGCCAAGGGATCAGTCAGACAGGGTTTCTGACGGGAATGTATATAGTTTGACCCAGGGCATTCCCCTGCAGAAATTAATAGACAGGGTTGGACTGAATAAGAGAGGGTCATCTGCTATTTCTGAAGACAGTGGACTGGGTAGTTCGAGAGGCAGTGTGGAGAATGACCGTGTGATTGACACAAACGAACTGTTGAAATCCACAGCGTCAATGGGCTCTGCTGAGGAGGATAAAAAAGTTAAAGCAGGCAGGAAATCATTACCAGTCCTACAGATGGCAGATGGCATGGCAAGAGGAAATGTAATTTATATCCAGAACAAGACAAAGAAAATATCCATACCTAAACCCACCAAAAAACAGTAAAAAGCATTAACCAAATATTGGTGAAGCAAGAAATAGACATTGATGCCATCTGCACCGCTTACTTCAGAAGCATCCTTCAAGCGAATTGCCATAACCGTTTTTCCTTCAAATAAGGATACTACCAGCGATATGATCTTTGGCTAATTGTAACTGAGGCGATTAGTGTATTGGCGAACCATTCTCCATTATTCCTCAGTGTACATAACTGCGGCATATAACATAATACTTCAAGGAAGCGAATCGGAAAACCCACCGGCCTTCCCATCTAGTTACCTCTCTCGGCCAATGAACATCAAGCCATATGTGTACATAGTATACCCGGCTTCATCACATTATATTGTGTGCTACTTGTTATCCACTTTCTCTTGTTGTTATTGTTTACGTGCCTTATTTCTACTTATGTATTTATACCTGTTACCGAACTGAATAGAAGAAACTCTGTTTTGTGTGTTTTCCCCTGTTCGCCATCTACTACGCCATTCCAAAGCAAACAACACACCACGATTATCTTATGGGTTTGTGAAGTTTTATGTCTTGACATGTGTTGCGTGAATATTATTACCACATACCCTACCCATACTGTTATTTAGCATCATTATTTTTCATTCGTGACTAGAGAACATTATTGTAGAACAGCCTCCTCATAGTGAGTGCTGGGTAACCCTAATAGCTCTTCCCCCGTTTGGACCCGGGACAAAGTAAGTCACGTTGAATGAGGCGTCCAAATTAGGCAACCTGTTTGCTCTGGACGAGGGTTCTGGTAATTGAAAGCAAGAGGGAGAGTACTGTGTTCCTTTTGCCCACTTCCACTTCGACCCTGACTACAACAGGACGGGTGGTGGTACGGGACGGGCTTTATTCGGTTCGTCTTGCCAGAGTTTGTAGATCAGGTTGTTACAGCTTTAAAATGTTTCACCATCTCCTCTAAACGATTACCAAATGTGTCAAATTCACGTCGTAACTCAGTGACGTGTCATTGCTGTGGAGACCGTCATGAGTAGGATGAGATACAGACAGTGACGGCCCACACCCTGCATCACCCAGGCCCCGTTCTGTGTGTCAAAGGTACGGTAATGAAAATCAACTGTGTAAAAGTAACGTATCAAAAACATGATGTAATACACTATTGGCAATATATTTTTACATATTATGTTCTGATGCATTTATCTGCTCTGTAGCTATGTCCATATGTCATACCATACTGACATGACACAAGCTACAAACCTCCGCCCTAGACCTACATCCCCGGTCACACATGACCTACGTCTACATCGCGAACAGTAATTCAACCTGAAACACCATTACAAAGGTCTAATTCACAACCAGCCATAATGCATGGAGCACTTAAAGAATAACCTTTTCATGAATAGTGGAGATCGTACACAGTCCTTTGCCGACATACTTCATGGCACCGGTGACCAAACAATACCTACGTCATCAGCTACTCGATATATTTGTGGTGGCGTCTGGTCCTCTGCATAGGACTTAGGTCACAACTCAGTTGACGCAGAACAACGTTGAGCGCGACCGGTCTTTGGATGGGGTGGCAGTGTTTGGCAGGTAAACTCCTGGGAGTTTCTAAGACTTCTGTCCTGCCCACGACGAAGAACATGAGACACATGTGGTCTCACCTTAGGCAAGTTTGATCAAACTTGCCTCTATTCAGCCAAAAGAAAATGGGTACCCGGTGAAATAGGTCGTGACACCTAATAATCTTCTAACGTCTCACAGGCAGCTTGGGTTGTCCAGGACAATTATGTGTTAGCATGCACGAGTGTGTGGAAAAGGTGCGGTATAAACATCCATTATTATTGTCATTTAAACCATTACTGTCAACGTCCTGTAGTCCATATTTTTGATAAACTTAGAAGCGCATTTAAACGGAATATAGGTCAGTCTCGGAAGAACTGTGTTTTCAAAATATCTTCTCGTAATGTCAAAGGTGTGGGATATGACACAAAGGATAAGAGACAAAGGTTCAAATTCAATCATTCACTATCTGAAGGAGACAATGTATTAACTGATAAAGCTGACACTTCAAATAATTTTGCGAAACTCTAGCCAAACGTTCATCCTCACCAGATTGTGTCCCTGGGTTTCAAAAGTATTAGAAACATCAACAGAAGAGAAGAATATATTTTATCTCAGACAACAGTGAAGTTGACAATGAACTGTTTGTATTTAACGAGCTACTGCCCTTGAGCCAGATCATGATACAGCAACAGGGGTTGATAATATTTACTATCAGTTCTTGAGACATTTACCTGAATCATGTATGGAAACTCTTTCAGATATTTTGGGTAAGAGATGGACTTGCACCTTCCTAACATGATGCCACTGTAGTCCGTGTACTGAAACCTTGTTGGATCATTCAGCTCCCTGTAGTTATAGATCGATGTTTTCTACTAAGAAAAAGTATTGTTACAGAGAAGAACCTTTAAATGACTTCTGTCTACTCATGTAAACTCTAAATGTACTACAGACCAGTGGTCTTTCAAGTACTGAAATAAAGATTGATTGATTGAACTAACTATGGCTGTAATACCATGGAATTAATGGTACACAGCAGATTACTTGTGACAATATTCTAATTTATTCAATGCGATTTCTGGAAGATTCGAAGAACTATTGATCAATACTAAATGGTATATATATCAATAAGTACCCCAAATATAAACAAGACGTAATATTTTCCGACTCACTCTCAAGCTCCTTAAGATTTGTCACGTAGACATCTACACTTAATCGTAGTGATTGAATTGTATGATCATCTTGCTACCAGTTAATACGTTGTCGTCCTTTATTTCGTTACCCAGCCATTTTGGCTTAGACAGCGGAACATTCCTGCTGCATCAAACCTATATCCAAACTTGGGTCCTGTAGCCCAGGTCCGAGTAATGGGGATACCTCCAGGCGTGGTGAAAGGCTCTTGTTCACCACATGTGAGTGGGCTTGTCACCCTGAATTCGCCGAACCTCCCGGACAGAATCTGTCGCACTTAGCGTAAATTGTTCTCGGCCTACGTTTTGAATTCTGCAGCACAAACTTTACGATGACTTCACAATACTTTAAGACCTAAAACCAACCACAGACGGGCTTGCAATTACACAGTTGCACTGCGAGAATTGAAACACCCATTCATCTTACGTTACTACGTCTCGTGTTGTAAAAGGAATACCGTTAGCATTAGACAATATAGTTTATGGCGGCTGGTTTCTTTATAGTCAGCACCAAGAATGTGTATACAGCATACGTACATCTGGAAGCGACATTAACGAAGCTGGATCTTTCTGAAGCTGGTAGAGGCAAGTAGAACAACTGACAGGTATATATTATCCATCATTGTAGATATGTTAGACAGGTATGTAGGTATCTGTGAAATATACACTACTATGGCTATCTCTCATTGTTATTGAAGCATTAAGAAGTAGGTGCGTTTATTCAGTGAAAGTAAATCTTTGTAGTAATCAGTTTAAACCTGTTTTGACCGTTTTGTTTTTGAATTCCTTATTATTCCTTATTAATTCATTATTCCTTAATGATTCGACATTCTCATTCTTCATTCCAAGCTCATGTCGGGAGCCTAAGTAGAAGTACCAACTTCATATCGGAACAAAGCAAAATGTTATGCATGCTTTAGGCACAAACAACAGCATGCATGTGGTACTGACTAGACAAGAATCAAGAGAAATGTGATGTAGTTCGTCCCTGTCACCCGTCTAACATAACCCACCAGTAAGACTCCCGTTCATCATGCTAGCTGTTTACTTTATTAGTCGCACTGGAAGGTGCCATGTAAAGTGGCATGTCACGAACCGACTAAGTAGCAATCGCGTATCCAAAATCAACACAGAAACAACAGCCAGCATAAGTACAGAGACAACAGTTGGTTGAACCAATGTTTCCAATACCAATTAGAATATGTCGGAGAAGTGGTTGTTTTTTTATGGAAAGGAAGCCACAACAGAGAACAGCATGTATTTATTCATATTACTCAGAACACCCGTGTTTAATCTACCCAGGTGTCAGGTTATCTTACCGCTATACAGACTAGCCAGGAACACAAGAGGTATCAACATGAAGGTGTGGACATATTCATAGCGATGTGTACATGACTCTATGAAGGCTATTGGTTATCAATACACGACCGACAGTATAATGATAGTCATTGTCAGATTTTCTACAGCTGGTGGTGTAAACGGTTACATATAGGTTGAGATATAGCGAGTGCAAAATAAGCTATAGAAAAGTGCTTTGTCAGTGTAAAACACTTTCGACATGCCGTTGTTGAAAAGCACTTAGAAATTGGACGAACATGACATATACATAGAGAGAGAACATGATATAACAACTTTTTATTCTCTATTGAAATATTGCTTCTCAGTATTCGCGGTAGGTGTTTTACGAGTGTGTGCAGAAATGAAATTATGAGTATGCCCAAATCTTGTGAAATCTTCATTACAATATCATCATTATCAATAACGCATAATTATAATTGCAAACTTTAACTTACTTTCCAGTGTTTCCACTTTCCATAATGAACGATCATTAATTCGCTGTAGTTTGCCTAACACGTGGGTGGAAGTCACTTCTTGTCAACCAACGATCGTTGCATACATGACTTGCCCAAATTAGCTTTTTAGAAGGGTAGTGACCAGAGTTCAATAGGACCTCAAGGGCAGTGATAATAGACAGTTGATCACCTGGAACAACCTCATCTAGTGTGATTAACGTATTTGATAATTTCTTTTCGTGATTTTGTGGTGTCACATCTCTTTAAACTTGCACACGATACAGTTCAAACAACGTTTTACCCCAATATCGGCCCCGTTACAACGCTGCGATTCTGGTGACAGGCTACTTTCTATTTTTCTTTGTTTTCATTGATGTTTTAATGTACTTTTTTAAATTTAAGTAGATCAGAATTTATGCGTGCCAGGATGCTTGAAACGACGTTATAAAGAATAAAAAAGTTTTTTTCATGAAAATGTGTCAAGTAATTTCTCAGGGTATGTTGTCTTTATCTGTAGATATCTGACGTATATCATAATACTGAAGATCCATGAAGATCTGGTTTAGAATGGTTTTAAATTAACTCACGCTTGCCGTAAGAGGCGACTAACGGGATCAGGTGGTCAGGGTCGTTGACTTGGTTGCTGTAACCTAATTGTGTAGACTGATCACTGGACTGTCTGGTCCAGATTTTTTTCACTTACAGACCGCCACCACAGACGGAATAAACAGATGGAATAAACATGAATCAGAACAAAACACATTACATACTTAGGACGAGTTTCTATGAGGTGAAATGTGGTTGAAGTGTTCGCACGTCACGCTGTTTCCTCCACCCCCATCCCCCTTCAGTGTTATTGTTGGAGGAATAAATTGCGGCATAAAACCATATTGACTCACCCACTCATAATCTCTTGAATGCACAAACTTTTTCTTTTGAATATGTGAAAGAGGTTGATGTTTGCATAATGACAACATATTTTTGTACGTCATGAGTTGTAAGTCTCGACGGGGGTTCTGGTGATTGTTTATGTCATGCTCATGGCAGCCGCCATTGGGGGTGTCACAGTACATCCAGTTGAAGTCACGCCAAGGGATTAAACACACTTCCACTCCACTCCCTCTCTGGGAACGGCTGATCGCAATTCAAGTGATCATGTCCACGGATTTGATATATCTCTTGCTGCTGACAAGCATGTATTATATAAGCGTTTAATTAACACACCATGTTCTTAACAGAACCATTAAAAAGCCAAATGCATTAATAGTACCTGTTAATATCCAGCGTCTGTTTCTTACAGTGCGTGCACTTATTGAATGCTTGTGCCTGCGTGTTTACAATAGCCAAATATACAAGTAGCGGATGATCTTAAACACACGCCCATTCGTTCTTTTCTGAATACACTCTGCACCAAGTGGTTGGAGATGAATGTCAGAACTGCCTGATTTGAAGTTACGTACAATTTGGCTACAGAAATATTAAGTCCAAGGTTTGGAGTCTGACGGAGGAAGGTTTTGGGGAATCCTGGTTGATTTGGTATGTATTTCCTTTGTTTCTGCATGACTTGGTTGTATAGAACAGAAGGTAGGGTCAGGGGGACTACAGGAGCCTTGATTGCAATAGTGACGAGCCTGGTGATGACTGTGGTGATAGCAGTTTCATATGTCGGCGGATCAAACAGTAGTGGCACTAGCACTAAGTAACGACACGATAAAGGTATTGCTATGGTAACGCAATGTATATGAACATTCCCTTCACTTTACACAACACTGTACTGACAGTGTACGTGGTAGTCTGTGTTGGTGGAAAATGAGTTGATTAAAATTACCTACAAGGTAATGAAATATATAATTGAATCGCAAAAGGCCTCAGTTCAGCACTTCCGTTCAGCTGTCAGTAGTCTGATGTTATTACAAACGGAAAAAAGATATTGGGATCAAATCTGATTGGGATCAACAGTTACACAGTCGAAGTAAATGATTATTTGTAAAGACCTAACCTAAATTCAAAACTCAAGAATTACTTCACGTCACTACTGGTTGTGTTAACATTTGAACTGTATATTTTAGAACAAACGCCGGAAACAAGAAGCTTCTTTAAATCTTGTTGTTAAAGATTTTGGTGATCACACCGCAGCCATTAGTTCCCAACAAGTCGTCACCAGTCGACATACTGATCTAGTAACACTACAGCTACCTTCACACGGCAATCTAAAGGTTGACAACAAATGCATGGTGTTGACATTTTAAAAGTTGTCAAACCCGGGCTTTCACACATCAAACACGTGTCACGTTTTCATGTCATTTGAGCACCATGTCTCTATCAGAAATATTTGTTGACAGCGATTGATCGTCTATGAACAACTCGAGTTTGACAACACTTCACACATCGAACTCGAGTTTGGCAACCCCGAAAGTTTGATTGAAAATTTGGTGAGAACAGAGACCGATCATATTTCTCGACAACAGTTTGACAACTCTGGTGTTGGTGGCTAATTGTTGGACTGTTCACACTCTCAAACTCGAGTTTGACAACATGTGTTGTCAAACGTTAGTTTGATGTGTGAAGGCCGCTTAAAGGTCTTATAGCGTCACTCACTCACTCACCCACTTACTTATTAGTGACATCATGTTGCTGACATCACACTGATCTGCATAGCACTGTGATGTGTATAGCTGTAGCAATTTCTCCAAGGAGACATCAGTTGATCTCATCCAAACTCCTGTATAGGATAATAAAATAACACATCCTGTTACAGCAATAATGGCTTCTCCTCGAGATGTATCGCGTGATGATACTGCTCTCCATGATGCGTGCAGACTGGGCAAATTTGACAGGGTGAGACAACTCCTGTTCGAGGGTCGAGTTGACATCAACAGCAGACACCGCGGGAGGACACCTGTACTGAAGGCAGTCTACAAGGGGCACAGAGATGTGCTGGATCTACTGGTCAGTAAAGGCAGTGACGTGTCACTGCTAGATGACGACGGTAACAACATCCTTCACGTGGCCTGTATGGGTGGGCATGTGAAGACAGTGAAGCATGTCATTAAGAAGGACTTCGTGAGTATCAACAGTAGAGGTCATTGCGGGAGGACACCATTGATGGTTGCGGCAAAGAATGGACATAAAGAGGTCTTTGATCTGCTTCTGAGTAAAGGATGTGATGTGTCACTGGTGGATGGTGACGGCAACAACATCCTTCATCTGGCTTGTATTGGGCAGCATATGACGATAGTGAAGGATATCCTGTCTCACGACATCGTCGACGTCAACAGTAGAGGGCAGCGTGGACAGACGCCGTTGATGTTGGCGGCAACAAAAGGACATTACGAGGTGTTTGATATGCTTGTCAATAAAGGAGCCGTAAAGGCACTGGTGGATGATGACGGTAACAACATTCTTCACCTTGCCTGTTTTGGACGAAACGTGAAGATTGTGAACTTCGTTGTATCCATGAACATAGTGGACGTGAACAGCAGAGGAGAACACGGGAGAACACCTCTGATGCTGACTGCAATGAGGGGGCACAGAGATGTCCTGGATTTACTTGTGGGTGTAGGTGGCGCTGTGGCGCTATTGGATCACCATGGTAACAACATCCTCCATTTAGCCTGTATTGGGGGACTGTTAGAGATGGTCAAGCATATCCTTTCACATTACATTGCGGACATCAAAAGTATCGGACAGAACGGGATGACCCCGGCCATGTTAGCAACGTGTTTTGGTCATGAGGACGTGTACCACTTACTCGTAAACAGAGGCGCGAGAAAATCTGTCTCAGATGATATTTACACTCCTAGAGATGTGAAGTGTTGACCCTCCATCGACTTTCTTCATCATGACAGTATTTGCCTTTCAACGGTGCAGGTTCCCTCCATTATCTTTATCAACACTGACAAGAAAGAATGGCTTACATTGATCATGTGTGCGGATGTGCGCAGTACATTCACAGGGCTTTATTCTCGAAGAGATGTATTGATGGCGTGTACTGAAGTGTGGTACATTATAACAACATAGGAGAGACCAGGGGCTTGTATTGTGAACGCATACTGAAGTGTTTGGTATATTATACCAGCATACTAGAGAACAGTGGCTTGTATTGATGGCGTACACTGAAGTGTGTAGTACATTATACCAACATACTAGAGAACAGTGGTGTGTATTACTGGTGTACACTGAAGTGTGTGGTACATTATACCAACAAAAGACACAACACAGTGCATGAAACCTCTGTCCTATACAGATGAGGTCATCTGGTTGTGTGTCGTCAAAGAACATCGCAAGTAGAATTGGCACATGAAACCAGGCTTCTGCAGCGAGCATCACAAACTATGCTACATCAGTTTCTGCTTAATGTCAAGTCTACAGGTTTTGTGTGTTGACTATCGTAGTTTTGGTTGTGCGTTAAAAATGTTTACGTTTGCAGTAAATGGTGAAAAGCCACAAACGTTTGATGAATTAAAGAGATTCTGTATTCAGTGTGAAACTAGACCAGAGCTGACGAATTCCTTCACTAATTTCGTTCTGTAGACTGTGTATTCCACTTGGATATATTGCATTCCTTTTCACAGTTTGGATTTTGCTTTTATGACCTTTCGCATTTAAACATTTTGCCGTAGTATTACAAATCAACATAAAGGAAGAAGCGTGGATTTCAGTGTGAAATTACATTTGGATATGTGTATACATTGTCAGGATCAGTAAATGAAAGACTGGTGAAATCTGAGAGGCAGTGGCCTGGAGCAGCAGTTAGAGTTACCTTGCTAAGTTGTTAGCAAACATGGCATTGATCGTTCTTGGGGTTTCGGGATGGGGCAGTTTCCAGAAAACTGGCTGTACCTATCCATGGCTGTTTAGATTTGATATGCATCTTACCTTCTTGCCGTGCCAAAAAGGGAAGACGTGCCGCAGAGCACTTAGTTCGTGCCAGCTTCCAGCACTATTCTAATTTGAAGAACTGACACCATTCTGTTTTAAATTCATACGTTAGTGTAATACTTGACATTCGTGAGTGCACAGACATTACTGCTACCACGCCCACTTTGTAGTTTTATACCAATATAAACATGCACACGTGTTACAGTAAATTGTAAGTCAATACTTGATCTTGTGTGGTTGTTTATTGATTTGACAGATTACTTCTGTGCGTGTCTGTTTTGTTTGTACACCTTTCTATTACACATCGAAATAATGTAACACCGTTAAAAAAACATGACTGGTTCAGATTCCGTATCCCAGTTGCGTAGATCGATGTTCATGCTTTCCATCACTGGATTGTCTGGTATAGATTTCAATATTTACAGATCGACCATTTGTTTGAAAATATCCATGGTATTCCTTGTCCGATCGTAACCAAATATCCCAGCAGTGTAGTACTTTTAGGATGCTTGGATGGTATAGTTAATGATCCAATTTGATCCTATTTCTGCGTTTTTAACCTCGATATTTAATCATGTTACATCAAAATATGATGTCTACAGGCACGTAGCAAGCCATTTGTTTCAGTACGGAAGATTGCAAAGCTTTATATTTAGTTAGTTTTGAGTGTTGGTTGAGCTGTGATAGCAAATATCATACGTAAATTTTGGTAGCTATGGCAGCTACAATGGTTTCTTATTTATGATAATAAAAACACACAGTTGATTTATTTGAATTCGTAAACAAAAAACGATGACTTTGCCTTTGGTAGAGAAATCTGAAAATTTTCTTACGTAAAAAACCCCTTATTTCACCTATTTACCAAAGTACACAGCAAATGCCAGTGTGTATTCCTTATGTAACGAAATTCCGTTGGTATCCTCAAAACAGTTTCGGGCCATAAGTGTTTTCAGGCTGCATGCGACACAGAGATTACATCTTCCTTGCAGTAACTCGCGCTTGATGGTGTAAATACACGTGTTATTTGTCATCATTCCCTGGGTGGTCAATTAATGATTTTTTAACAGGTATAATTAGTAGTAACACCACTTCGGTTACTCAACAAAGGTTCCCATTTGGCATTTCTCCTGTCTGGAGTAAATACTCAAAATTATAAATTAAGGTCTGTAATGGCAAATGTATTGTATGTTATGTAATATGTGCATGTAAGTGATGCAAGAGGTTTTATCAGCTGAGTTACAAAAGCAAACATCGATCAAAGGATTAACCGATAACACACTGATTGATTAATTACTTTTATCTTCTAGCGGATCTGTCAAAAGGCAGAGTGTGTAGATGACAACACCCTGTCGTAAAGTGTGAAGCAAAAACAACATCCTCCCTTCAAAGAATTAACCACCCTTGCGTTGATTGATTGATTGCTCATTATTGGTTAACTAAATTACTTAGAATAGTGGACATCATACAATTAGTTGCCAGGTGTGCTATCTTGGGAGACCAATGAGAGGTTTATCTGGTTTTCACCAACGAAAGACGTGAAACGATGTGTTACTTTTTCGCAAATGAGACAGTTGTAAGACACGCGACACAGAGCAGGATTATTTACCAGCTGCAGATGAATGGAATACGATTTCTTTTACGTGGATATTGATGGATACACTCCTGAACAAGGTAGTAGCCTGACATTGTTGCTATAAAATTAGTCTGTTTTACATTCATTATTTGCATTTTGTTTTAATTTATTTATTGTAGCATTCAGCAGAATCTGTATGACAGAAAACAGACACTAGATCGCGTATGTGTGTGAAATAGGATCCACATTGGCAATCTATACAATGTATAAATGTTGCTGTTATGTTAGAAATTTACTATGAGTATAAGCAGATCGTGTGTTTTTTTGTTAATTTTCAGAATCATACAAATATGACAATAAACTAATTAGGGTTATGAGACAAAATATAGAGACGTACATTGGCTTCGTTATTTTTCCGTCCTAATAGTTTTTTACCATTTCTATCACTGGCAGATGATTAACCTTCAAAGTGTTTCATTTGTTTTCATAATACATTTGTAATGAAGTAAAAAATGACTTCGCCTCAGTTGATCTGTCTATAATTAAACTATCAGTTGCGCCTACGGACTGCGCAGCAGGGGTCACGAACCAGTCACGAATTCTGGGATATGATCCGGGTACTCACGGGAGAAAAACAATAACAAAAGTTTACACCAGTCCACGGAAATTGCTCCGCATTAGTGCCCCTTTAAATCTACTATGCTGCCAAATGGGGTGATTTGTATCAAGATGTTCAGCCTCTGGAATACAAGTACGAGATCTATCTGATGCAGCTGGTCACGTGTAGAAGACGCCCAGGTCACGTGCTGACATCGACACGCATGTTCGGGTACACTCAGTATATATATAATAAATCAGTATTGTTTAGCCTGTAGCTGTTATCTTTCATTTTTCTCACGGACCTATGAAAATACAAAGGACCACACAAACCAGTGACTAACGGCTCCATACCATGTTTACATTCTCTAGCGAAACGTGTGGGGTGTTTGGGAACCACATCTGAACGAGTCTTGTCTGAAAGTCACGTCTCCAAGATTGTTTTCAAGAGGCTTTTAGAAGTTGCGAATTGAGTCAGGAAAAAACATATGGTTGAACACCTTCATTCAAATGTCTAAATTCCCCTCAAGAACATACTGTCTCTAAATAATCCAATCTGCAGTACACAATCAAGTGTTTGGTATCAAGGTTAAGAGTTCCATATTATTGTGTTGTCAGTCGGGTTGCGATGATCGCCATTGATCCAGTAAGTCAAATCTTACGACCACCATCGCTTGCTTACACCCAGCTCTAGCCCGCATCTCCCGTTGACGTTGAAAGTATTATTGACATATAAAGCAAACTGAGAAAATATGGACGCGTTTTATTTATTTTACAGTATAAAAAATAACAACAGAATGTAAAAATATATTGAATAATTTCTGCATAATGGAAAGTCGTGATGTGATATAAACACCACGTTTCGTCATACGAAGGAGAAATACAGCGCCGGATAATGCTGTGTGATGGATTCGTAATAAATTTAGTTTCCTGAAATCAGATATTCAGTATCATAGTTCTGAAGACCTCCGAGTCTTTCCAATCCTTATATGGCGATGGGCGATGTTGATTTGGATGATTCAGTTCATGGTATATACACATATATCACAGATACCGGGGGATCTCACGTCGGTACGTGTATAGTAGAGGATACAGAACTGTGGAAACAAACACTTCCTGTGATACAACAGTATAATACATAAACAAGGTTAACTTTGTTTAATTTATGATTGTTTAAATCCACTCTCAGAAAGTCAATAGAACCCGTCGGAGGTTTGAAAACAACCGAGTGTGGACCAGTGTTTGATATTATGGGCATGGACATCCAGCAGCAGGATACAACATGCATCACCAGACATACAAAAGTGTATGACAGTCGATTCTCAAACTGATATCCGTCTCATATACGATCATATAGCTTTATCCCAGTACACAAGCGACATTGTACATTGTTTTCTGATACGTTACTCCCTAGAAATATAGAAATTAGAATGAAAAAGATCCAAAAAATAGGATTTCAAACATTCGACATAAAAACCCGCCTGCAAAAGTCGATCAGGAAACCTTAAAATATGTCTGTTTCATTTGTTCACATATAACAGGAACTTGTTGTATCTTTACTGGTTATGCGAACTTAACTCGGGCATAACAGGAACCTGCTTAAGTACCTTGGACATGGTTACATCTGGGTCCCGTCTGCACGAGCGATCAGTTATGGGAAAACGTGCTTATGGATAATTTGTTAATTGTTTATATTAGCGAATTAGTAAAACTATATTTTATATGCAATATACAGGTTACATTAACCCTAGTGAAACGGGTCAGATAACAAGCATAAATAGAATTGTTGAGTAACGACATACATCGTGCAAATCACGTCCTTCGATATATGACCGTAACCGCACAATAGCGGGGACGCTTGGTCGACAGTCCAGCTCTCTGATTGAAGAGCAGTCACGGCGTTTAACATGTGCCAACACGACTCCTGTACAGCTTTTTCAAATAACGTTCTGACAACAAGTGATATATATATTTGATCACGTCTCAGCCGGGCATATGTCGTGAAAATCGCATTTATTGGTTTGTACGCCGAACTTCTAGCTACACTGTCGGCGGTCTGTTCCTTATCGACTTTGGATCTGACAGCCCTGTGAGCAACAATCCACATCGTCATTGTGAGATGTGCAATAATCCGAGTCACCGTGCCAAACCTTTCCATCCTGGCTGCCTGTTGCGACTAGCAGTAGTTGCTTGACAACACGTCTAAGCCAGAATCACCAGTAACGCTTGATTGAAGGTTTGGTTTGGTTGTTGCTCAACGCCGTTCTCAGCAATATTCCAGCTATTCTTAGCGAAGTTTAAATAACCGAGGTGGGAGCAGGCAATCCAGTGATTAGCTGCAGGATATAGAATCCAAAGACACGAGTCAACCAAGTCAGCGAGTCTGACCACCAGATCCCGTTGGTCGCCTCTTAACGTAACATAAGGACAAACATAAGTAAAACTGAACAACCAGCCAGAGTGCACTTTCTGAACCCGGTCTTTGTGTCTGTCCCTTTCTAGTGGACACACGGGCACTCATTTGCACTTGTCAGATCGTTAATGAATGCTGAAACGTTGATGAAGCAAAGAACGTAATGACGTTGCTGTTCATGATGATGACGGTGACGTTGTGGTAGTTGTATTAGTAGTCGTAATCATAATCATCGTTTTTCCTCTTCTCCTTACAGCAGACTATGCAGGCGAAGATAATCATCAGGAGCTGCGGAGGAAAACAGTGAATGAGTGAGTGAGGGGGTCTTCCCCCCGCTTAAAACAGTAGTCTCTATCTTAGATCAGCATTTTAAATAACACTGAACAAATACAGCCTGACTGTATCAGGATCACCCAAACCCTCTGTTGTATTTTTCATCTTAATCTGTAAAATACAGGCAACATAATTAATAAGAACAACTCAGATAAGGACAAACGTTATTGATAAACTGCTTCTGTATTCGGATGAATAAAAAAAATGGTGAATCAGATAAGGACAAACTTTACGGTGAACAACTTCTTTATTCGGGTGACGTGATGTTTCGATACAGATTCTTGTATACTTGCAGATACTTGCTTGACAGCCTTACAAGAATCTGCATCGAAAGTTTGTCCTTATCTGATTCACCAACTTCTAGACATGTCACTCAAAGAAATGAATTAAACTGGTATTCGAAGCCACTGTTGCAGCTCATCGTAGGTCTTCAACGGTTCTGTGCCCCTCCACACACGCCACCCCCGACCCCCAACACCCATTTCCCACCCCATATCCTCAATCCCCCAAACCCCCAAACCTAATGAGGGTGTGGTAATTGCGTGACAAAACCAACCCTACGTGATGAGGAGAATTTCCTGCTATGTGCGGAATTGAACACATTCACCCAGGCTCTAGTATTAATATTAATGTTGATTACAACTGAACATGTGTCATCAGACAACTTGAAGTGTGAAGGGCATTTGAATGTGTGTGTGTGTGTGGTGTGTGTGTGTGGTGTGTGTGTGTGGTGTGTGTGTGTGTGTGTGTGTGTGTGTGTGTGTGTGTGTGTGTGTGTGTGTGTGTGTGTGTGTGTGTGGTGTGTGTGTGGTGTGTGTGTGTGTGTGTGTGTGTGTGTGTTGTGTTGCCTGTATTGTACAGTACACGGTTTTACACCTTACCTCCACAACAATGACACCCACGCCGACGCCGATTATGATGTTGCTGTTGTCGTTGATGATGTCCCAGATAGCTTGGTAACAGCCCTGGAAGACAAGTAGCCACAGTGAACACATCAGGGCATCAGGACATCACGCGTGTTAGATGCATGTGGGTACTCAGCCGACTAGTGCTGGGTTCGAATCCCGGACTTGTCAGTATTACGGTTCTACACGACTCAGCACCATATCCATACATGCAATGATCTTGGGCTAACAATATCGATATTCGAAGATGTCGTCGACAGGAAAAATATCAGTGATGATCAATATGAATCATAGATAATATCATACATAAAATGATGCGATAAAATGACGTTTAGCTAGCTTACCAAATACACAAAGGCAGGTATTTATTCATGGCTTGCTTCTAAACTATGTTCAAGAGTGAGTGAGTGAGTTCAGTTTTACGCCGCTTTTAGCAATATTCCAGCAATATCACGGCGGGGGGACGCCAGAAAATAGGCTTCACACATTGTACCCATGTGGGGAATCGAACGCGGGTCTTCGGCGTGACGAGCGAACGCTGTAACCACTAGGCTACCCCACCGCCCCCATGTTCAAAAATCCTGTCTGTCAATGAAAGAGTTATTAGACTACCTTGACTTAGGAAGAGACTGTTGTTATGCTACCATGTTCATGGTAGAGACAGTTGTTATGCTACCTTGTCGATGTTAGAGTTTTTACAAAATGCTGTATATTGTCTATCCATGATAGAGTTGTTACACTACCTTGTCTATGTTAGAGAAAGTTTTGACACTATACTGTATATTGTCTATCCATCATAGAGTTGTTACATTATCTTGTCTATGTTAGAGAGAGTTTTGACACTATACTGTATAGTGTCTATCCATCATAGAGTTGTTACACTACCTTGTCTATGTTAGAGAGAGTTTTGACACTATACTGTATAGTGTCTATCCATCATAGAGTTGTTACATTATGTTGTCTATGTTAGAGAGAGTTTTGACACTATGCTGTATATTGTCTATCCATGATAGAGTTGTTACACTACCTTGTCTATGTTAGAGAGAATTTGTACACTATACTGTATATTTTCTATCCATGATAGAGTTGTTACACTACCTTGTCTATGTTGGAGAGCGCTGATGTCGGATTAGAGGCACACGCGAACTCTGAGGGCAGCTGTATATTGGGGAAAGTTCCATTCAGTTTGCAACAGGCGATGGGAACTTCAAGGGTGATACTGGTGTTTGTTTGCTTTGGTGTGTAGTTTTTATTCCACTTCTTTGCACCCTGAAACTCTGTGTAGTTGTCTACTCCGCAGCATTTAAACTGAAACAAAAAACTCTTGTAGATACCAATATTGGGTGAAGTACACATACAGACATGCACGCGAACACACGTATGAAGATACGTACGAGCGCGCGCACACACACACAACCACTGTAGACACGAACTAGGTACTTCCATGTTTCTATAAGTGTTGTAGTATACACATTTGCCTGTATCAAAGTTTTGTAGTAAAGCCAGATGGTTAAAGTGCACCATGAAAGTGCTGTAGTTGTAGACCCTATAGCACACAGTGTTGCAGTATAGTGCTGCAGTAGGCGCGTCTGTACCAGCGACACTGTTATATCACAGCGTTGCAGTATAGTGCTGCAGTAGGCACGTCTGCAGCAGTACACTGTTATATCACAGCGTTGCAGTATAGTGCTGCAGTAGGCGCGTCTGTACCAGCGACACTGTTATATCACAGCGTTGCAGTATAGTGCTGCAGTAGGCGCGTCTGCACCAGTACACTGTTATATCACAGTGTTGCAGTATAGTGCTGCAGTAGGCACGTCTGCACCAGTACACTGTTATATCACAGTGTTGCAGTATAGTGCTGCAGTAGGCACGTCTGCACCAGTACACTGTTATATCACAGTGTTGCAGTATAGTGCTGCAGTAGGCACGTCTGCACCAGTACACTGTTATATCACAGTGTTGCAGTATAGTGCTGCAGTAGGCACGTCTGCACCAGTACACTGTTATATCACAGTGTTGCAGTATAGTGCTGCAGTAGGCACGTCTGTACCAGTACACTGTTATATCACAGTGTTGCAGTATAGTGCTGCAGTAGGCACGTCTGTACCAGTACACTGTTATATCACAGTGTTGCAGTATTGTGTTGTGTAGTTCTGCAGCATAAGGATGTAGTAAAGTGGTGTAGCATAGTGTTGTAGAAAACTAACATATGGTACTGGAGCAAATATCTGTAGTACGCTGCTGTAGTATAACGATGTAGTATATTGACACACGGTACTGTAACGTAGTACTGTAGAAGGGAAACTAGACCCTTCTGCACACAGTCTGTGAGCCTGAACCACACTGACATAGCTCCTGATAAATGTTCGAACAGTTCGTTACAGATTGTATGCGTCTCAATAGATTAAACGTTTGTAGCAATAGTCATATTGATAAAACAGTGGACAGCCCTTTCTAAATACTCAACATTGAAGTCATGAGACTATTAGAGTAAGCTACAGTGTCGTCACAGGCCGTAATGCTACAGAGCTTTTGTGGATAGAAAGAGTGTGGCAGATTTGGGCATTGTGGTACTCACATTGACCATAGCGAAGTTCCACCCGAGGGACACCAGGTCGGTGCTGTTGAAGCCTCCGTAGCTGTCTGTAATTGATGTCTTCATTGGTCCCTTGATGTTGTTATCTACCTACAAAACACAAGTGCAAGATGTTACCTCACAAGCTCGGTGTGGTAAGCCCTGATGGCGACGCCTAAGACCTACAGCTTGTGTGGAAACCACTACCGGTAGAGTGATGGCATACCTAGAAACATAACCAGGTCGTAACCAAGACTCGGCAGGCGAGTTTCTGGAGATACCACAATGCCATTTTAGAAAGTGGTCAAATGCAACATATATCATATTTGGGATTTCCCTTGCTTATTAAGGTACAAATTCTGGTACTTTTGTGCGCTGGCGATTAGATGCCTGACTCTGGAGGTGCGGGTTCGAATCCCGGATACTAGAATGTGTACTTTATTAAGAAAGTGAAATCCCAAATATGACATATGTTGAGTTGCTGGAGAAGCCAGGGGACACAACTCTGCATTCTACAACTGTTCCAAAAAATGTCCCTTCAACAAATAAAGAGTGATTTGTTTTTTATTTGTTTGTTTGCTTCTTTATTTGCGTTTGTTCCGAAAGCTCAAGAACATCTGTGGCATTACGAGGTGAAAGACAAGGGTCAGTCTGACCGTATGACAAAATAGTTCATGGAACATTAACAGACAGGACGTCCAGATGAAACAGCTGTATTAAACCTGTCAGACTTATCAAATGAGAACTCTCGAAATCGAACAAGCATGTGGAATCAAGGGAAGTAACTCTGGGCGTACCGTGTCTCTAATGGTGAAGAGAAGGATGACAAAGAGCACTTCTGCTAGGACGATGAGGCTGATGAGGACTGCGTACTGGAAATATAACACGACATATGATGCAGTACCCCCTGCTGTTTCTACACATGAACATAAAACGTTCGTGATCATAATCATATTAACGAAACTGTATTTGTTAGAAACACACTCAAGACCAATTTCCTATACTGGAAAGGCGTGCAAGAAACATGCTAAGAAGTGCTTTAGGTTATAGACCAAGCGTTTCTTTTTCTTAAATATGAAAGTTTACAATCCGATTGGACTTTCCAGTTGCAGCACAGCGAGGTTGTGGATCAATTCTAACCCATGGAGTCATTGGTATGAAGAGTGTCCACCGACCTAGTTCCACCTGACTTGGAATTGGTCCCCACGACCTGTGCTAGTCGGAAACGACTCACTGATTTGAACTGTCAAACACGGCAACCTGATTGTGATGTGTCACCGTATCCGGGCTGTGCTGGGTGGTGCTCATGACGTCCATAACTGGTTTATCCTCGCCATGTTAGCTGCATACATACATTACATCGATGCAATATGGTATACATCATCATACACGTACCACGTGCACATAAACTCACCACTATCAACATACAGCGGACTTTGCAGCAGCCGCCGACGCAGCCGAAGATGCCGATGATGAAGAAGAAGACGCCAAGGAGGATGAGGGCGAGGGTGGCATCCTTAAGGTAGTCGCCGAGGTTGAAGTTGGAGAGATCCACGGAGTCCCCTGCCTGTTCCATGAAACGCTGAAGGGCTGTGTATAGATCCTGGAGGTATGGGTCCAGAATCCCCGACCCGAACCTCACGATACATCCCGCCACAAGGAACACCAGCCCGATCACCTACACGGATACAAACGGGTCGTTAGAACGGAGCTAAACAGTATGACTCATGGGAAAACTGATGAAAATAGTTTAAATCTTAGGTTGAAATGTTGTTTCCCGTGAACACTTTCGTAAAACCTTTAAAATCCTCTACGTAAAAATGTGTTGTCGGTTTCAATCGTATAGGCGTGAAAAGCGTAGATTTGCCATCTTGCCCATCGCATGTTGCTAAAGGATTAAAAAACTAGAAACCAAATTCAAGACACTGAGGCTTATATTTTCTCGATAACAAATCGTACATATTATATTTTCTCTCAATGTTTTCACTAATAGACATGAACACGATGTTGTCTGGTACTAGAAACTGCAATAAACATCTACGATTTCGCAGTTTGCAAGTAGTGAGACAGTATTTTCTTATGTTCACAATTTGGATAGGATGGATGAAGTGTCATGCAACTGTCATGTGACTGTCATGCCTCGGATAACGTCACGTCTGACATGACATCATGCAGATCTCGAAACAAGTTGTTTATGTTTGTTTATGAGGGGCTGAAGAGTTCAGTCAGGTTGTACAGCTTGTGAAGTCAGCTGGTCCTGATGGTCGTCTGACGGGTCTTTGTTGTCGTATGGTGTGGACCAGACAGTCGTTGGCATCAGATCGTTAGTTTAACATCGCAACAATTATCGCTGTGGCACTTCCCGTATATGGTATTACTTGGTCCCCGTAACTCGTATCGCGCACATCACATCGTCTAGTTATCGTGGTCGTTCACATTTATCGTCGTATATCGCCCAGCACCTTGGATACTCCTTACCACAATAACACACATATTTCACATGCAGGGGCAATAACTAACTGTTGATATGCATACATACCGCAAAAATACCGTTGATGATAACCAGAAAGATCCGACTGCATCCGACTAAAACACCCATGGCTCCGTCTGTCTACCTGAAGGAATGCAACAAAGAACGACAGTGTCGAGATAACTTTCGGTGGCCCTTCCTGGTCACCCGGCCTAATCTACGTCGGCACGTCAGCTGCTACATCATTAGGTCATAAATGGCAGAGCGGTCCACACACACTTTTCGATAATGTTCAGCATTTGGAATAAGTTGAGGAGTAATCTAATTTGTGCTTCTAAGCGTACATTAACCACAAAGCATGGCTACATTCAGCGAGAGAGATGGAGAGAGAGATAGAGATGGAGAGAGAGATGGAGAGAGACATGGAGAGAGATGTGAGAGACATGGAGAGAGACATGGAGAGAGAGAGAGATGGACAGAGAGATGGAGAGAGATTGACAGAGAGAGATGGACAGATAGATGGAGAGAGAGATAGGAGGTGGGGAGATGAAGCGAGAATGTAAGCACAGGTTCACAAAATGGAGACAGACTTTGAGAGAGAGTGAGAAAAAGATGATAACAACATTATCAAATCCTCTACCCGCCGCCGTTATCTCGGGCACTACAATGCAATAATCTCACTATCTCCGTTACCTAACAAGGACGGAAGGAAAAACAGTCTGAGATAAGAGGTTAAACAAGTTAAACAAGACAGCTAATGTCAGTATTATCTGATAGAAGCGTCGAAAACTAAACCCTGCTCATAAATTGTGAGAAATCGATATACCTTTAATCAAATTGGAAATGTTATTGTGCACCATGAACTAAGAAAGTACCAACACAATACCCCGTCGGCAGTAAGGAAAAGATATTTGTCAGCGAGCATGTTAATTACCACATTGATTATGCATAACAGTCCTACCCAAATAACTTTCCGTATTTCCTCTAATGAGCGCGGGGCCTCTAATAAGTGCCGATCTCCAATAATCGCCGGGGATGAAGCAACTCCCAAAGAAATAAGCGCCGAGTGCGCCACATGTTTACAATGGAATTTTCAACTGAAAAAAACCAATAGAATATATATACATGTTCAGCCAATCAATGATGAATGTCTGTTTCGAGAACGTTAATTACTGTGCAAAAAGTCAATTGGCCGGCCTTTGTTGTGTCGAAAAGGGGATATACTGACGCCGGATTAGAGGGCGTGTGAATGATCATAAATTAACTAGCTTCTGTCAGGACCAAATTCAAGCTCCAATATGGAGAGCAAGCCGGATTGGAGGTCACCAATAAGCACCGGCCCCATACTGTCTGAGAGTTTGCTGAATTAAAAAGAACCAGGACATGTATTAGAGGAAATACGGTAGTTGTCATGATGTTTGATGGTTCCTTCCTTAAACTGTGGGTGTGTTTATTAGTATCGAGTATACTTCTTTTGTTGTCTTGTTTCAGTCGTTTCCTCGGTTTCAGATTTCTTGTATGTTCAACTCCTCAGGAAAACGTACCTTATCCTGAAGACAAGGACTGGCACAAATTATTACAACTTATAATACCCTCATCCTTTGATTTACATGTATGTTGGTTCATAATGAATACATTAACGACAGTAGGGAGTTGTGTTTAGATTGTTGCTTGCAAGTCACATACATTGTGGACTTATGGCCTCAAACCACAGAAAAACTCCAGGTTCTTGAGAGGCATTCAGAAGTATGACACAACGTTTTAGCGCAATTCCTTGCCCTTCTGTCGGGTGTATTGTAACAAACAAGGTACATCAATGATTACCTAACCTCACACATAAGTGTCGTTCTCTGAGTGGCTAAGCGCTCTTCTAATATTTTCAATGCACCCCACATGCAAGTGAGGTACATTTCAATGTATCCTGCTGCCAGTGACAACGTATTCGGTACTTCGTGGTAATACTTTCTTATCTCGAATAACATTTGAATCATGCATGATGCACGGAAATTGCCGACCTTGCCGAATTGCAAATCTAAGGAAGGGAGATAACTCCCTGCAAAATCTAGCGATGGCTACGAAACGATTTGCCTCGCATTAAAATAAGTAGATCAATATTGACAAAACGTTCAAAGGTTCCCTGTGAATATTAAGAATTAAGTTGAATTGGGCTTTACTTCATCTCGGGATTATTCCAACCATACAGAGACGAGATCAGGTTTGCATTTGTTACCGTTCTAATCGTCCATGGTCCAAAACGTTTTGTTTCAAAAACATATGTTTTCATTTCACTACCATTTTAAAAAAAGTAAGTGTCAAAGCACCAAAATACAGAAGCAAGCAGTTGGGTATTCTCTTTACAAAACTACAATTGATGATACAGGTCAACTTCCCTCATGTAATATACGATAAGATGCCCGCTCACACGGAAAAACAGGTTCAGGTTTCTCGCTTGCAACATAATGGGAGTCCCATGCAGTCGCAAAGTCCACACTGTGAAGCAAACTATTCTGGATGGTGAACACTTCGTCGAAAGAGACACACATAGGAGGTCAATCTCCATCTGTTTTCAACTGATAGTCATGAGAAAGACGGCTGTGGCCAATACGACATCGTCGTAAAACTACTTCATCACGTTTTGAGAGGCAACCCAAGTAGGTATAACCAATTGTTAACTTCAGTTTAAGAGTATTTCTTCCTACCTTGGTGTCCCGCCATTTTTACATAATATCACGAGTATAGCTTTTGATAGTGGGTTTGCAGTCACTGTACGGGATCAGCAGTATAGATATGGTTCTTGTCAAGATCTGCTTTAGCTGCAGCATCGACCTTTGTCTTACCTACTATGCTGGCAACGAGCAGAGGACGATGTCATATTGGCCAGTAGAAAGATCGTTGTAAAGTTCTAAAATGTTTAGGATGATAGAGTGACTTGAAATAACGTTCAGAAGTGCTCGAAAGCAAGATAATGAAACTGTGGAAACGATGAAATTTTCGAGTGGTTCTGGTTTTTCATATAGGTCAAAGCTGTGAAGGGAGCTTTGACCTCAGCAGTGAAGATGGAACTGTTGTCTGGGATTCTAGAGGCGACAGTCTTGGATGCAATGACTGTAGCACTGGCACCTTGGCCATCATACGTGGATCTTCTGTGAAAATGGATCTATGGGTGTTATACTTGGAACGCAGCTGGTTGGAACACTAAAGGGTTTGTTGCTGACATTTTGAGCATTGTGAGGCTAAGATCAATCTGTGGCTTCACTATATGCCAGGGTGGCGAAGACAGAAGCCGGTAAGGTGCTATGATATTGAGATCGATTTTTGCTGCAGATATGTGGGGTTGAACTCTGATTCCAAGTGGTGGAGCCAGGCAGTTTAGAGAAGACAGATATGTGGGGTTGAACTCTGATTCCAAGTGGTGGAGCCAGGCACTTTAGATATGTGGGGTTGAACTCTGATTCCAAGTGGTGGAGCCAGGCACTTTAGAGAAGACAGATATGTGGGGTTGAACTCTGATTCCAAGTGGTGGAGCCAGGCACTTTAGAGAAGACAGATATGTGGGGTTGAACTCTGATTCCAAGTGGTGGAGCCAGGCACTCTGGAGAAGCGACTTTCATGCAGATGGTTGAAAACCCAAATGTATGCTGGATTGGACTCATTTCAGCGAGGAATAGCATTTACAAGTGATTAGTTCTGATAACCTTGACGCATACCTTGAAATCAATGATTTTGTAGAATAGCCAGAGGTTTAAACGCTGTCGACAGATACAGTTAACCTAAAACTTTATTATGTGTCATGATGTTGATAAGTAGGAAACGAGGCTAATCTTATCCCAATACATTTATACATGGATGAGAGACATTTCCATCTAAGAGCATCAATATAGTTTACTCCTAACGAAAGCCATAGGCATGGGACTTTAAACCGGAATCTTTGAGGGTTTTTCCTCATTTATTGCAACTTAACAGTTTCAAGAGTGTTCACAATCGAGGTAAGAGAGTCTAAAACATATTAGACAGACATGATTAATGAGAGGTGCTCTTTTCCGTAATTAACCCCTGGGTTCTTATAGGAGGTCTTAAATGGCACACATTTGACACATATATATTTAAAACACGATCGATCTTGAGCTCGGCCATATTTATCCTGCAAATTCTTACACAGAAGTGACGGAGAAATAAGTAAACTAAGGTGTTTATCTCAGTACTGGTCCGTGTTCATCTGCACCAAGCATTACTTGCACTAGCTGTAGTTGTCGGTACAACTTTGGACAACTGTAACTCGAGATACCTACTGTGTGACTATATGTCTACCAGGTTCTATATATACATATATATATACAGCCATGAGGAAGTACTTGTGAGTGTCGTCGCATTCTTCACTGCCGCCTCAGTCACATTTCATCAATAACTTCCTTGTTGCAGAGAAGGTTTTAACTGACTCTCCTTGTGGTAGCTAGGTCACTTACTGACTCTCCTGGTAGTAGCTATAATACTGACTGACTCTCCATTGGTAGTAGCTATAACACAGACTTACTCTCCTGATAGTAGCTATAACACAGACTGACTCTCCTGATAGTAGCTATAACACTAGCTGATTCTCCTGGTAGTACCAATAACACAGACCTTCCTGGTAGTAACTATAACACTGACTGAGTCTCCTGGTGGTAGCTATAACATACTGAGTCTCCTGGTAGTAACTATAACACTGACTGAGTCTCCTGGTAGTAACTATAACACATACTGAGTCTCCTGGTAGTAACTATAACACATACTGAGTCTCCTGGTAGTAACTATAACACACACTGAGTCTCCTGGTAGTAACTACAACACTGACAGACTCTCCATTGGTGGTAGCTATAACACTGACTGAGTTTCCTGGTAGTAACTATAACACAGACTGAGTCTCCTGGTGGTATCTATAACACTAACCTCCCTGGTAGTAACTATAACACTGACTGAGTCTCCTGGTGGTATCTATAACACTAACCTCCCTGGTAGTAACTATAACACTGACTGAGTCTCCTGGTGGTATCTATAACACAGACTGAGTCTCCTGGTGGTATCTATAACACTAACCTCCCTGGTAGTAACTATAATACTGACTGAGTCTCCTGGTGGTATCTATAACACAGACTGAGTCTCCTGGTGGTATCTATAACACTAACCTCCCTGGTAGTAACTATAACACTGACTGAGTCTCCTGGTGGTATCTATAACACTAACCTCCCTGGTAGTAACTATAACACTGACTGAGTCTCCTGGTGGTATCTATAACACAGACTGAGTCTCCTGGTGGTATCTATAACACTAACCTCCCTGGTAGTAACTATAACACTGACTGAGTCTCCTGGTGGTATCTATAACACAGACTGAGTCTCCTGGTGGTATCTATAACACTAACCTCCCTGGTAGTAACTATAACACTGACTGAGTCTCCTGGTGGTATCTATAACACTAACCTCCCTGGTAGTAACTATAACACTGACTGAGTCTCCTGGTGGTATCTATAACACAGACTGAGTCTCCTGGTGGTATCTATAACACTAACCTCCCTGGTAGTAACTATAACACTGACTGAGTCTCCTGGTGGTATCTATAACACAGACTGAGTCTCCTGGTGGTATCTATAACACTAACCTCCCTGGTAGTAACTATAACACTGACTGAGTCTCCTGGTGGTATCTATAACACTAACCTCCCTGGTAGTAACTATAACACTGACTGAGTCTCCTGGTAGTAACTATAACACAGACTGACTCTCCTTGTGGTAGCTATAACACTGACTGAGTCTCTCGGTTGTAGCTATAACACAGACTGAGTCTTCTGGTGGTAGCTATAACACTGACTGACTATCTTGGTGGTAGGTATAACACAGACTGACTCTCCTGGTAGTAGCTATAACACAGACGGAGTCTCCTGGTAGTAGCTATAACACTGACTGACTCTCTTGGTAGTACCAATAACACAGACTGACTCTCTTCGATGTAACTACGTGAATAACCGTAAAGGTGGTGTTAACTCACCTCACGCATTCAAGCACTGACGTGCTCATACACTTCAATGTGGTGATGCATTTAATGCAAGAAAATAACTGTAGCATTTTGTTACAGTTAAATCACGTTTCGAACGTCATCTTCACTGAATCAGACCCACCTCGTACACTGAGCTAGCTCAGTGGGTAAAGCGTTCGCTTGTCATGAGGAACACCAGGATTCGATATATAGCTAAAATATAGGTCGGTAATCACTGAACAAAGCAAGACACACGTTCTACATAATCTGACAAGCTTTGATGTTGACTGAAGGTATAGAATGTCCCAGCAAACTGCACTAATATCAAGCGGTATGTGTACACACAACGCCCAGATTCAACCTCTACGTGATGGGCAAACATACGAACAGGTCAGGTAAACGTGTGGTCCGTCACCATTGATCGGTATTAAACATGAGATGTATACTGTAACTCCAGGGCTGTGGTTTCTACGCCAACAACTGCGGATATCAAACATACTGATAAAATATCAGTCGTAAATATACCAATATCCCTAACTTATTTTTTCCAGTATGGAATGATAACCGAACTCGTTGATTTCAAGTGTATATTTCAGTTATCCCAGCACACAAGCACATGTACGTGTTATTAATATTTTACTTCTGTGACAAAGACTGACACCAGCCCGATAAACATTGCATGGAAAAATCGTTTCGCCCCAGACAAACCTGATCTGACCTGGTCGGCTTGAAAACTGAAATGATGCGACTATATATGCGAATATATATGTCCGCACACGTACAATGTCATACACATGTTCACTGGTCGCGGACGTCTTGCAGGAATGTTTCAAAGTAAGATTAAAATAACATTTGGTTATTATATATATATATTTTATGTCCATTTTCAGATTGATCAGTGGGGTTTGCAATAACCAAATGTTATTTTAATCTTACTGTGAAACATTCCTGCGAGACGTCCGCGACAAGTGAACATGTGTATGACATTGTAGGTGTGCGGACATTGTGTGCATGTTTTAGTGGCATTAGGAGAATCAAGTAAGTCGGTATTGTTTTTTGTGCCTTGTGGGTGACTGGTATAAAATGTTTTAGTGGAATTAGGAGAATCAAGTGAGTCGGTATTGTTTTTTGTGCCTCGTGGGTGACTGGTATAAAATGTTTTAGTGGAATTAGGAGAATCAAGTGAGTCGGTATTGTTTTTTGTGCCTCGTGGGTGACTGGTATAAAATGTTTTAGTGGAATTAGGAGAATCAAGTGAGTCGGTATTGTTTTTTGTGCCTCGTGGGTGACTGGTATAAAATGTTTTAGTGGAATTAGGAGAATCAAGTGAGTCGGTATTGTTTTTTGTGCCTCGTGGGTGACTGGTATAAAATGTTTTAGTGGAATTAGGAGAATCAAGTGAGTCGGTATTGTTTTTTGTGCCTTGTGGGTGACTGGTATAAAATGTTTTAGTGGAATTAGGAGAATCAAGTGAGTCGGTATTGTTTTTTGTGCCTCGTGGGTGACTGGTATAAAATGTTTTAGTGGAATTAGGAGAATCAAGTGAGTCGGTATTGTTTTTTGTGCCTTGTGGGTGACTGGTATAAAATGTTTTAGTGGAATTAGGAGAATCAAGTGAGTCGGTATTGTTTTTTGTGCCTCGTGGGTGACTGGTATAAAATGTTTTAGTGGAATTAGGAGAATCAAGTGAGTCGGTATTGTTTTTTGTGCCTCGTGGGTGACTGGTATAAAATGTTTTAGTGGAATTAGGAGAATCAAGTGAGTCGGTATTGTTTTTTGTGCCTCGTGGGTGACTGGTATAAAATGTTTTAGTGGAATTAGGAGAATCAAGTGAGTCGGTATTGTTTTTTGTGCCTCGTGGGTGACTGGTATAAAATGTTTTAGTGGAATTAGGAGAATCAAGTGAGTCGGTATTGTTTTTTGTGCCTCGTGGGTGACTGGTATAAAATGTTTTAGTGGAATTAGGAGAATCAAGTGAGTCGGTATTGTTTTTTGTGCCTTGTGGGTGACTGGTATAAAATGTTTTAGTGGAATTAGGAGAATCAAGTGAGTCGGTATTGTTTTTTGTGCCTCGTGGGTGACTGGTATAAAATGGGGTCGTACACTGATAAAAAAACAGATCATAATTTCTTTTTGTTGAATTATTATTACATACACAAATGCATTGCCAGTTGGACACTGACATCCTGAACAAATACGTCTCGTGAAAAGAAATTACGTTGACTGGCTTCACCACTCACACAAATAAATTGTTGTACCAGTAAATATTCCTTAGTAACTAATCACACGCGTTCTCATCCCAGAGGTATTAAATGATTGCCCCCATATGCACCTGAAATAAACACGTCCACCTGTGTAAAGGCAATGTGTGGTCACAACTAGAATGGAGTGAAGATATTCACATTTCTGTTCAGCATGGTCGCACGGAGACAGTGGTATGATGTGCTCAACTCCACAAACAGAAAGGCGTATCCATACTTGAAAGAAATAAGGCTTTATATGACTGTATCGATGGAAATCGGATTTCAATGAGTATGGTCCATATGTGTTATGTACTGTGTTGGTGGTAAATAACATGTTAATAATCCTTGACATGTCAGATAACTCACTGCATTCATTCACAAGTCGGTCACTGACAACGTACGTCAACACCATCACGGACTCATCACACCTGACACCGGGGGCGTTAACCCCGCAACAAGTGAAACTATGTCCACGCAATATACTCATATGTGCCCGCGCGCGCGCGCGTGTGTGTGTGTGTGTGTGTGTGTGTGTGTGTGTGTGTGTGTGTGTGTGTGTGTGTGTGTGTGTGTGTGTGTGTGTGGGGTGAGAGTAAATGTGTGGGTGTGTGGGGGGTGTGTGGGGGTGGGTGTGGGTAATTACAGGGTAGTGATTTGGAAGCTTATGAACGATGTTGGCACTCATAGTAGGATATGTGCCATGTTTACACATATATCTAGTGAGTATACATAGTATTATCACATATGTCCAGTAGGGTATGTACCATATTACCCCGATGTAGGATATTGTAACATGTGGCTTCATACATACAATATATATTCATGAAGAAAAACAGTTTTGAAGACAGCAATGTTTCATTGCCTCGACAGTCACCAAGCACACATATTCCTCTAAAACAGATAATCCGTTTCTAATATGTACAAACATAATTGTCTAAATATATCACTCCAATCTAATATATCCGTAGACGGTAAATATTGATTTGTATCCCCAAGCGACAGATCGAACAAGTGCAAATATAACACAATGATTGATCTGTTCAGTGTTTTGATTATGTTTACGGCACAACCCCCGGGTGACGGGATCAGGGAGGGCCAAGTTGGAAGGGGAGGATGGAAGGGGTTGTCAGTTGTAACCAGATAAGTACAGAGGAAATCTGTCGACTCTTCTGACGTACAACAAATTTAATATGTAGGGGTAGTGACTGAGATTTATCACCAGCAAACTGTGAGCAGATAGACAGATGTCACTGATATGCCGCCATAGGTAATAGCTATATATAGAATATGAACAGTTTCGCGTCAGGCGACAAACAATTACTTTCTTAATACAAATTGTGTGAAGGTCTTTTTCCTTTTACTGTCAAAGGGAATGTATTCCGTCGGATAATTAAGGCTTGCTATTCTAACGTTAGGTCTATTTTCCATAATACCTAATCTGATTCAAGACATCTTTCATTGTCAGAAAGACAAACCGGTTGGACACAAACTCCGAAACAGTTTTCTCCAGTGGTCTCTTTACAATATATGAATGTAGTGACGAAAAGAAATAACGCGACACATGCTCATTTATTCTCAGTTAATTGACGCATATGGCCATATCAAAAGTCGAAAAATGAAGTTAAAGTTTATACATTAACTGTAAGTTTATTTCAGAGTAGGGTATTTGGTACATAGTATACAAGAGTCGTCAAGTACACTTTGCTTTAAATGTACTATATTGTATACTGTTTTGTGACTCAAATTGTAGCTAAGTAATGTATGTTACGGCGAAAGCGATTCTTCAATATACGGACTCTAAGAGAAGGCATCAAAGATGAATTTTCCCTCTTCCTTCCTTTGAGGATATTCTGGTGGTAAAAAACTCAAATAACTGTCATGAATATCAAAAATGATTTGCAGCCGATATCTTCAAGAACCATATCCGCGTCATTTCAAACTACATTGTTGAGTTTGTGTGATGTTCACTAAATACAAATGTTAGGAGGCAAAAACATTTTTAGAACTCGGCATTTAAACTATCTGAAAATGAAGCATTCAAATGTGTTCGTGTCTTAAATGGATTCTCATGAACATGAAATGTAAAGTGCATTACTGCCTTTATGTCACAGTTCTGAAATAATGAATTCTCAAACAAATAGTACCTATTTCACTTCAACAGACAGAATACATTCAGTCAACTTTAATAATCCTTTCAAATCTGGTGTGCCGAGCAATGATATTGCTGAATTATTCCCAAAAGCCCAAATCACTCGCTTCCTCACTTCTCTTAAGAAGTATATTCCCACTTCATAATTCACAGGCAGCCACAACCAGGATACAGAAATAAACTGACCCTAGAGAAATGAATTATATTGTCACAGGGGTTTCTATATTTCCCTTACACTCAGTTAGACACAGAAACATATTGGTAGCAAGGTGTCACACAGTATTTGATCATACTTTGAGCGATACTGAGGATGTTCATTCATAGTTCTGTCTCCTAAGAACTCTGTGGCACTGGGTGGGTCAAACAAGTGACGTACATCCTTGACCATACGCTTTGACAGGCCTAGTTCAAACATGGACAGGGCAGAAACATGCAATCTTTTAGGATCCGTCAGACCTATTTTCACATTTTAACCCATGTATTCCATTATAAACTTTAAAAAGGCATTCACAAGACTTCGTAAATTACAAACCGGCGACAAACAGTTTAAATCTCTCAGAAGATTTAATTAACTCTTTGTTTAGTTTCCTTGATGAGCAAATGAAACGCTTATCATAGCAAAGTACTACGTTTTTCTCCGGGGTATCCATAACGAAAATAATATAGTGCTTGTCCCTTAAAGTGTGTATAGTATATGCGGCGATGTACGTTTAAAATGAACAAGCAATTGGATATATTTCATTTATTCCAGTGACAAACACGTGCTGTTTAAATCTTATGCAAAAGGGTCCACTAAAACGGACAACAGGAAGAGCAGAGCGCGGCGACACAAATGCACCCTTCTACTGAGATGAAGGCCGCCATATAGATGGAACATTGCTGAGTTCGGAACAAAACTAAACTCGCTCACTACTGAGAATGAGTGAGTACATGTTTCATATTGATAAACCACATCACAGAGGACCTATTACATTCGATGTACGGTCAGTAATCTCCAGACAACGGGTACAGTGTCTCGATGTCTAGGTAACGAAATATCAAAAAACATTTGTGATTAGTGTGTGGTGTGTGCAAGGGACTGATCATCATTCCGGTGGCTTTAGGGTTCGATGCATGTGTTATGTCGGGATATGTACAATCGCATCACGGCTTTGGTGTCAAGATATGCATCACATCCCCTTCTTTAGCAACAAACTCGTGCATCCCATCACGGCCTTGGTGTCAAAATATGCATCGTATTTAGGCGGGAGACGGAAACCTACAGAGATAGTAACAGATAGCGGAGATTCAGAGACCGATAGTAGACCAGACACGTCCACACCCAGCGTTAGAGGAGACCTACAGAGATAGTAAGAGATGGTGAAGATTGAGAGGTCGATGACTGACAGGACACGCCAACACCCAGTGTTCGAGGAGACCTACAGAGATAGTAAGAGATAGTAAAGATTGAGAGATCGATGACTGACAGGACACGACAACACCCAGTGTTCGCTCGGCAACTTCATGACTCATGTGCTGCAGTTTACAATGTCCAGCCCTGAGGTAACCAGGTGAAGATCTCCAGCTGATTGTAGTCCAGGCTACCCACGAACTGGTCATAAAGTTAATGCACCCATCAGCACAACACGTCACCCTGCAGTCTAAATAGCATCATAAATAAACATAAGTACCACTCGCGTTCAAACCTAGTCTGTCACATTGCAGGTTCAATGAGTCGTCGCAACCAAGACTGATCGTGAACGTCGACTGAATGTACAGAAGGGTCAAGGAGTGAACAGTGTTTAATGCCGCGTCAGCTATCTTGACCGGATGATCAGGCTCAGTAACTTGGTTGATATCATGTTATCGTACACCGATGGTGCTGATCATTGCTCATAATATCAATCACTGGTTTTATTGTGTATATGCCGTCGTCATATATCTCTGAATATTAATGACTGGTGTTAAACAGCAAAATCCGTCAGAAATTAGAGGTAGGTCAGGTTGGGAAAGTCTCTTATTTGTTAAATTCTAGTCTGTTTCATACACTCATAAAATACTGAGGGAAACAAATAAAGGAACACAGAAAATATAAGTGTTCCATTAATATTTCCCCCTTTTCATCACCAGCTTTGAATAGCGCTGTGGAGGGAAGGAAATCTGAAATGACCATGACACTGCCATGAAGTAGTGTTCCCTTATGTGTTTCCGTCAGTATATTTACCGTTCCAGAATAATATTTATCTTAAATGCATAGAAACCGATGACATAGATATATTCGAGGTTAGCATAAACACTGGTACTAGTATAGGGAAGTATAAATATGGCGTCATCTCATACCTGTTTAACAAAATCACAGTCGAAATAATGACAATACATCGAAGGCAACAGATATGCAAAAAGTAACATCGAAAGTCGTAAGTCTGTGCTTTAGCTATGTATTAGCGTTACGGTCACCTTAAGGCAATGACAGTCATAAGTTCGTAAGTCTATGCTTAAGTAATGAAGTTACGTTCCCTTTAGCGTAACAATTGTCGTAAGTCCATGTTTAAGTATTGAAGTTACGACCCCCCTCAACGCAAGAATAGCCGTAAGTCAATGCTTAAAGACTGAAATTAAGTCCACCTCAGCGCAAGGATGGACGTAGGTTCATGCTTAAGTATTAGAGTTGCCGTCAAACTCAACGCTGCGATCGCTTTGTGGAACGGTCGCTACGTCATTTGTGCGACGCTGTACAAGAATAGCCCAGTACAATTTCCAACATTAACGTGTCCATAACACCGAAGGAAATGAGGCCTGACCTGCCAACAGTTTTTGTGGGACAGATCTTCGAGAGCCAGATGGTATATTTTGCCTAATTTTTTATCTCTTTCCACGACTGGACGCACCCAATCATAAGCATTGATTAGTCCAACATTCCACCCTATACCCCCGACTGCTAACATATTAGGGTGTGTGATTGCCAGTTTCAACTAGATAGTGTGCAGTCACAGTTCACCGACGACTGAAATCCACATACTCTTTCATCTCAACCGGTCTTTCTCCTCCATACAACCACCCGTATGTCTGCCCGAACAATAGGCATAGAAACACCGGAGTTTTAGACAACATTGGCCTGTGACAGCAGAGCAGGGTAGTGTAAGGGCCCGCTATGAGCCTATGACATATTTGTAAGGTGATTCATGTAACAGATAAGGTAGAGAGGGCAGGAGGCCTTGCAAGCAGGTAGCTTCCTGGTCCTAAATCGGGGGAGCATAAGAGGTGTACCTGATATGCTTTTTCGGGTAGCAGAAGAGGTGCAGACAGAGCTGCTCATAAAAAGCATGGACACCTGCATACTTGACTCTGTCTACACACCTGCGGGTATTGCTCCGAGCTAAGGAAGCAGACACGTCAAGTCTCACTCCCAGCTAATTACCTGTAATGTCAAATTCCGCTCCTCTCGCCTGTAGTAACACACAGACCTTACACTCACTGGGAGTACCTGGAGAGTACATGGGTGATGTTGAAGGAGTGTATGGGTAATATTTATACTTGGGCACATAGGTGGTATTGATATCGGGATGCTTTGGTGATATTGATATCGGGGATGCATCTGTGATATGGATACTTTGGGAGCATCTGTGATATTGATAACGGGGTGTACTCGTGATATTGATACTAGAGGTGCATCTGTGATATTGATAACGAGGGTGTACTCGTGATATTGATACCGGGGGTGCATCTGTGATATTGATAACGGGGTGTATTTGCGATATTGATACTAGAGGTGCATCTGTGATATTGATAACGAGGGTGTACTCGTGATATTGATACCGGGGGTGCATCTGTGATATTGATAACGGGGTGTATTTGCGATATTGATACTAGAGGTGCATCTGTGATATTGATAACGAGGGTGTACTCGTGATATTGATACCGGGGGTGCATCTGTGATATTGATAACGGGGTGTATTTGCGATATTGATACTAGAGGTGCATCTGTGATATTGATAACGAGGGTGTACTCGTGATATTGATACCGGGGGTGCATCTGTGATATTGATAACGGGGTGTATTTGTGATATTGATACTAGAGGTGCATCTGTGATATTGATAACGAGGGTGTACTCGTGATTTTGATACCGGGGGTGCATCTGTGATATTGATAACGGGGTGTATTTGTGATATTGATACTAGAGGTGCATCTGTGATATTGATAACGAGGGTGTACTCGTGATATTGATACCGGGGGTGCATCTGTGATATTGATAACGTGGGTGTACTCGTGATATTGATACCGGGGGTGCATCTGTGATATTGATAACGGGGTGTATTTGTGATATTGATACTAGAGGTGCATCTGTGATATTGATAACGAGGGTGTACTCGTGATTTTGATACCGGAGGTGCATCTGTGATATTGATAACGGGGTGTATTTGTGATATTGATACTAGAGGTGCATCTGTGATATTGATAACGAGGGTGTACTCGTGATATTGATACCGGGGGTGCATCTGTGATATTGATAACGGGGTGTATTTGTGATACTGATGCTGTGGGGCATAAGGGTGATATTGACACTGGGGTACACAGGTTCTGCTGATACCGGGGATGACTTGGTGATATTGATACATAGAGTGCCGGTGTGATGTTGATACTGAAGGGAGAATGTGTGATACTGACGCTCGAGCACATGGCTGATGTTGATACCAGGTCACATATGTGATATTGATACTAGGGCCTGTGGGTGATATTGATACAGATAGATGCATTGGTCATGTTGATACAGGGCCATCTGGGTGATCTTGACATAGCCAGGCACTTGAGTATTATTGATACTGGGGCACATCAGTGATCAGTGGTCATATTGATATCAAGGGATACATGTGGTATTTTGATGGGACTGATAGCCTTATATTTCCTAGTCGCTGTCAGGCGATATTAGATATATCTATTTACAGTAACCGGCAGGTGGGACGGTATATACTAAATATACCCTAGCTGTTGTTACAGGCGCAGCACTTTGACATAACCACGTCGACACAACGGGGTAAATATCACTGTTATATCTTTAAACCATTCATCGAGTTAAAACAATCACACGAGATAACTACACAATATGTTTCATCAGTACAAATACGATAATGCACCCCCTACATCTGTGGTAGCATCTCAGCTATGGGAGGAACACCCTTTCCCAGAATGTACACCCCCAGGTATACTTGCTACAGTTGATGTATGTTATACCTGGACATAGTTGACGAGTAGAACATACGGGTTATACAGACGTACTCACCTACAGCTGTGTAGTACTCTCCAGTATGTGTGTTATGTACCTGTCACGGAGTCTACTTCACCTGTAATGTCCCCAGCTATACTCACTGATCCTTGTCGTATCATATCACATGACACACCCACTGAATCAGGTCAGCCGGTGTCACGTGGTCGCGTGATATCAGAAGGACGCTATAAGAAAAGCATATCTTACTGTTGGTATATCGTGACGGGTATGTCAAGGTGCTTCTATTTGAAGCTATGATGAGCACTTTTCGCAGAGCGTGACAGAAGGTGTTTGCTTGAATTACGCAAACCAGTACACTCATTGTTGGTTGTTATGACTCACTGCCGTGAGCGGGGGAATTTTCTTCTTGTGATAAAGAAAGTTGATATAAGACTGTGTATGTTAACTGATTTGAGAGCGACGATGTTGACAGACTCGGTCACGTTTGTACGTTAACTCACATACACTACTACTACGCTGGTACTTCAGTTAGAGGACTCTCACCACGTCGAAAAAGAACCTTCCTTTGGACCTACATGGAAGTAAGACAGAGCTTCAAATCACGGAGATCTTCTGCGATGTTTTTGTCTTTTGTCTTTGTTTTTGTTTTGTTTGTTTTTTTGGGTTTTTTTGTTTTTTGTTGTTGGTTTTTTTTGTTGTTGTTGTTGTTTTTGTTTTATAAAAACAAACGGAAACATTCTCAGTGTAGCTCAAGGACCCAGTTATCCAACGTCATATAATCATATAACAAACGCGTTTTACTCGACGGGTGTAGATCCAGTGGAGTCCGTGTTGAAATTAGGGGACCAATCTGGAAGGATCATTTCACTACTTCCGGGAACAGCTATATGTCTATTTTTGACAGCCATTCTGCCACAAAATGGTTTGGTTGGGAAACCCTTCGTAGAGAAACAACAAGGGCGAAAACAGGTGCCCCAAGGCAGTTTCCCTTGTTGATGTTCATGATGTCAATCAGAAAATTGTGGCAGACGATCCGAGTTAGACCTGATCTGCATCAACTCATGCTTGCCCTAAGAGGCGACTAACCAACCAACTGTGTTTTTGCAGACCACCGTGATGTGGCTTGAATACTGCCGACTGCGCAGTTGGGAAACTACCAGCTTAACATAAGATTGCATATTAGCATCCCGTTCATGGGGAAGCAAATCAGACTCATTGAACTAGCAAGAAATAATCCATCTAAAATATTGGATCCGAAAACATGTTCAGCAAGATCTACTGTTCTGACACAATCTTGTCAGAAGTTGGTCACGATTGGTTGGCTGGGTGGTTGCTTGACACTATTTTATTGTCCCGAAGTAAATGTGTCTTACATACATGTAGCATGGAACATGAAACAGACATCAGTAAAATACACAACAAACTAATGACAAATCATAGATTCAAACTGCCATGGAAACTGAGCCCTCGACAAGCAAAGACAAGATATAACAAAGCGTCAACAGAAAATTCACCTTAGTGAAGATAAAGACTTTTTTCACAGGTGAAATGAAGTGGTGCTTTGATTAAAGCACGTATGCTGGATGGTATAAAAGTATTTATTGTCCTTAACATTGGTATACTTTGAGAGCTGTCACTCTTTATGGTTTTTCAGTGATATACTGCCCGAGAAAGGGTGCCAGTACTTGATAATGGGGATACAATGATTTGACTTACTATGTTTACAAATTTGTGAAAGATGTTTCTATAATGAACAGACTGTGCCCCGCACCATGTGTAAACTTTATAAGTTAAAATACTTTGGGGACATTTCTTGTAAAACAAACCTATGATGGACTTGACAAGAAAATGCCTTAGGCGTCGTAAGAAATATTATAGATAAATATGGAAATATTATAGATAAAATCTGTGTTCTAATTCCAGAACTGAGTTTGACGATTTGAAACAGCTTAATTGTGAACTCATCTGCTTCTTAAAAATAAAAATAAATTATCAACTGTGTTTGTTTAATATCGATTTCAGTTCATTCTGGGAAACGCATTTTCCTGCGTTTTCTCAAATTTTGGTAACAACTCTAGCTAAAGTCTGAACTCAGAGTTAAATTTGTTTCGAGAAATCGGGAATCGTCCTTGAAACAGTCAACTGTGAAAGGTAATCTTACCATGATGATAGTGTATCTGATTTTCACATTTGAATAATATCCCATGAAATACACAAGATGGGTGGTAGGGTTCACACCGGTATCATGGTTCCCCTTTAGAACTATTTCCGTTTATGATTATTTCCAAATGCGAGTACTATTAATAACTATTTCTCGGTAGGACGTCTTTCTCTACGAATACAGATACATTTTATGAATAGCAACTTCTTTCGAAACATCTCAACAAAATCTTTTATTATGTTTTCTAACAGCCGAATGCATTAGTGATATGACTGCTTCCTGCACATTTTTTCATATACCAAAGACTCGTCCTTTTTAAAGAGTGGTAATTCCGTTGGTAAACTCTCCAAGGAGGCCGTGAGTGCCAGCTGGAACAGCCAGCTGAAAGGCGAGGTGAGAGATCGGACTAACTCCTGTATTGTAAGAAAAATAATTTTTGCTATATTGTTGTCACGTTTCTTTTGCGCATCAGTTTGTCTCAGAATGCGTTTTGTTAGAGCGGTGTGGTCCTGCACCTTAACGGAGTTTAGGGTGTTGCACGTGTTTCTTGTTGTTACGTTGTTGGTTGTTTTTTGTTTGGTTTGGTTTGGTTGGTTTATGTGTCTTTTGTTTGTTTTTGTTTTGGTTTGGTTTTTTGTTTGATTTTGGGGTTTTTTGTGGGTTTTTGTGGATGGGGGAGTGGGTTTTTTTGTTTTTGAAACACGAGAAATACACTGTTGAACGACATACGGACCAAGCCATATATATCGCGTTGTCAAATGTGTAACCTCTTAAACACGACTCAACCCGACGACACGTCCTCTTATCTATACCAGGAAGAATGGGAGATTACATTTCGTCATCCAGGGACAGGGCATGCCACCAAGAGTCAGTCAGTCAGTCATCTGCCAGGCAGCCAGAATGGGAGACTGCATTCGTCTTTCAGGGACAGGGCATGCCACCCAGAGTGAGTGAGTGAGAGAGGGAGGGAGGGAGCCAGCAAGCCAGCTGCGGTATAAAATCCCATGGTTATGTCATTGTTATAACCACGTGGTAAAAATTGTTTTAAGAAGCTTTTGTTCTTGACACGATGAAAATTCAGTCCAAAATGGCATTGTTTTAGTGACAGGAAAGCATACACTTTTTCCAAGAATTAACAGTACATGTTGTCGAGAACACATTAAATGACATAATGTTGTGAGTCATTTAGAATGGAGTTGCTAAAATTGGTAATTGGTTTCCATATTTATCTAGCTCTACTGCGGCTACTTTTATATATGTCACCCAGCACAATTTGAAGAAGAAATTGTTTCAGCTGATTTACATCCAGAATATGCCCCTTCATAACATATTCTCAGGGGGTTCCGTTACCTGAGACAGTTCTTACCAAATATAGATTTTACTGGTGTTTCACATAAATATCTGGGTTATGATCTCGTGGGGCAAAATCATTTATACAGGCGGGGTAGAGGAAATAGTGTACAAATTCTGTCTTACATATTTCTTAACTTCCCACTTGTAGTTCTTAAATAATGTTTTCAAAGTTTTTTGAAGTGGTGTTGGTGCACTCAGACAATGGTGGAGTGGAGTTTCTGGTGTGGTGTAGTGGCAGTGTATTGTTGGAGTGTTTGGAATAGTGCTGTTGTGTTTGTGTTTGGTATAATGGTTTTGTGTTGTGTTGTGTTGGTAGTGGTGTGCGATCCTGCTGTTGTGTTGATGGTGTGGGATAGTAGTGGAGTTTTGTGTTGGTAGTGGTGTGCGATCCTGCTGTTGTGTTGATGGTGTGGGATAGTAGTGGAGTTTTGTGTTGGTAGTGGTGTGCGATCCTGCTGTTGTGTTGGTGGTGTGGGATAGTAGTGGAGTGTTGTGTTGGTAGTTGTGTAGGGCAACATATAAGGAGTGTGTTTGCAGGTGTTGTTCGATTTTGTTTAGATACAAAGTGTGTAGCCATTTGTCTAAGTAGTAGTCAGTAGTAAAACTGACTGAGAAGAAGAATGTGTTAAAAGATACATACAAGATCTGTGTGTCATAGTTTTATTGTTGTAAATATATATAGCATAACAGGGTTTGGCACAAGGCGAAATGATCTCAACATATATCATATCCTCAAAAGAGGCATGCTATTATCACCATAACATTGATATCTAAAAAATACAGACATATATCGTAAACATATGGACATATAACAAATAGATATATCTCATTAACATAGACATATCTCATGGACATCTAAACACAGATGTAACCGTTTGAGCTGCAAAATACATCACCATTCCTGACTTGTACATTTTAAGACATCAATAAAAAAGTTTGATGTATGGCAGTAAACATATATTTTTGTGACGCACATGTATCTAACTCATAGTTGTAAAAGCATGGACATCTATATAAACAGATCAGCGACCAGATGAGGAGAGCGAAGCAGGAAAATAAAATTAGGTGAATTTTGAGACATCTGAGGTAACCGGAAAATAAATTCGTAATAAACCATGGACTTCCTTCCCCAGCCCCATATCTGCTTGGTGACTTTATGTCCACGTTTATATTGTATATTACTTTTTTTGAGTACCTGGATGTAGGGAGGAAGATTTCAAAAGTGTTTTTTTATTTACATCAATGATGCAAACACTAGTCTAGAGAGAATCACAGTGTGCAACATTAGACAAGCTTGTCTTGCATGACCAGCTAATAAAAGTCCATTGTAAACATTGGAAGGTACACCAGTGCTGATTCAAAGGCAGAACTTGAGGTCTCTTCAAAATCATTGAACCATGTTAACTATCAATAAATTCCATTATCAATAACAGGAGATCACAGTGACTGCAGACAAGGGATCATCAATGCTGTGACAGGGGATGGAGCAGTCCACATCTGTCATCCAACACCAAATGTACATTCACACACAGTGTATGTCCTATCTGAACACACAAGGATGGTATGTTGTATAGTGGGGACATGTCAAATCTGCATTTCTCCATCAACTGTGATTACATTGGCCGAATTTGCAACAAAGAAGGGACATATTACTGTACTTTACTTTCCTCCATCACCTATGAATACACTGGCCCAAATTGTGGTATAGAAGAAACATGTCACTGTACTCTACTCTCACTTTTGAACACACCTAACCGATATTTGGTGAACATGTGTAGTCTGTGTTCCTCCATCATCTGTGAACAGAGTAGCTGACATTTGTATATTAGAGATACGTATAATCTACATAACCTATATTATTGTGTGAATATTGGTGTTAGGATATTAGTTGTGTCAGAAGTATTGTTAGTAGTAGGATATCAGCAGTAGCAGGATGTTAGTAGTGTTAGTTTTGTTAGTACTAGGAGTAGAAGTATCATATCTAGTATGTTCACTGAATACTCTGTTCACATACTATACAATGAAACACGGACGGTTTAGAGAAAATGTGCACTCTATACTTACTACCCCAACTGACCTGGGCTGGTGATAGTTTCATAAGACCTGAAATGCATGTTTCTCCTGAATACATTGGGTCATAGGTAAAATCAATAAAAATGTTCTCTACATTTTTCCCCGATTACACTGGGCACATAGTTTTGTGGTAACATGTACCCTACATAAGTTCCTCCATAACTCATGAATACAGTGGCCAGTTTGTGGTATATTGGATACATGTGTACTAGATGTGTGTACTGCCCTAAATGGTCAATCTATGTTCCTCTATGACCGGTGAACATTCTGTCCGAGTATGGTATAGTAGAGATAATATTGTGTTCCACATAACTTACATTATTGCATGAATGTTGGTGTTAGGATATTAGTTGTGTTGTTAGTAGTATTGTTAGTAGTAGGATATCAGCAGTAGCGGGATGTTAGTAGTATTAGTTTTGTTAGTACTAGGAGTAGAAGTATCATATCTAGTAGCATGTTCCCTCACTACTCTGTTCAGGTAGTTTATTCAACAGGTGTGCTCGAACTCAACATTTCTCCCATAAAATATTTGGCACTGATGGTTTAGAGGTGGCTGCACTCTACCCCAATTAATCTGCACTGATAGTTTGATCAAGACATGTACTACACATTTCTCATGAAAACATTGGGTCATAGGTGACGTGGATAAACATGTTCTCTGTTCTCACTTGAACAGTGTACATGTGGGATGTGTGTACTCTACATTCGTCCATCACCTTCTAATTCACTGGCGCCCTACATGTGGTATAATCTACATTCTTCATCACTTGTGAATACACTGGCCATGTAATAATAACAACGGTTATTTATAAAGCACCTGTGCATGCTCCGGATGCAAACATATTATGGTACATGGTATTATCTCCACCTCCAGTCAATATTTGGTATACTAGGAACACATGAAACCTGTGCTCCTCCATCAACTGTGGACACACTGTCCCCACATGTCCCCACCTGTGAAAAATATCTATCATTGAACATAAGTAATAAATCTAAACGTCTTTTCACGTTATTCAGATCAGGATCTAGTGCACTTGGTATCAAATATACTAGACGAAGTATTGCCTCTTCCAATGACGACATTGTGTTATGTAAACACTGTAAAAGTATCGAAGATGAAATTCATATTGTTTATATTTGTAAACGCTATGAGGATATGCGTCGCCGTTACATTCCAAAAACGGTCCATGGATACTATTATTCCCTCCATAGCATATGTACATCATCAGACATTAATATCATAAATAACTTTGTCAAGTACTTAGAACATGTTTATTCTGCTCCTGTTAGCGTTGTTTCATGAAACTGGTAACCAAAATCACTATTGTACCATCTTGTTCTATGGGTCGTATGGCCTTTATACAAATAAACCCTTCTTCTTCTTAACATGTAGTGAAGTGGGGACACATGAACCCTACTTTCCAACATTATTGTTGTACTAGTTGTATTAGTTGTATTAGTTGTATTAGTTGTATTAGTATTATTGCTAGTAGCAGGATGTTAGTTGTATTAATATTGTTAGTAATAGGATATTGGTGGTAGTAGGGTTGATAGGAGTAACTGAATGAGACACGTATAACCAGTGGTGTTTAACCAATTAAAGTTACTTCCTTATGAGTAGTAGAAATATCACATCAGCATTGCTTGTGTACTCATGTGTCCGTTTTAATGACACTGGGTGGATGGATTAATGGAGAAATGCGGTCCCTAAATTCCTCACTGAATACATTGGATTAATGGAGAAATGTGTGTCCTAAATTCCTTGCTGATTACACTGGGCAGATGGATTAATGGAGAGAAAAAACTGTGCCCAATGTTCCTGATTACACTGGGCAGATGGATTAATGGAGAAATGTGTGCCCAAAGTTCTTTGTTGATTACACTGGGTGGATGAATGAATGGAGAAATGTGTGACTCAAGTTCCTTGCTGATTACACTCGGCAGATAGATTAATGGAGAGAAAAAACTGTGCCTTACGTTCCTCACTGATTACACTGGGCAGATGGAGAAATGGAGAATTGTGTGCCCTAAATTCCTTGCTGATTACACTGGGCTGATGGATTAATGGAGAGAAAAAAACTGTGCCTTAAGTTCCTCACTGATTACACTGGGCAGATGGATTAATGGAGAAATGTGTGCCCTAAGTTCCTTGCTGATTACACTGGGTGGATGGATTAATGGAGGAATGAGTATTCTTCATTCCTCCCGGGTCTCATTGGTGTGAGCAACAGGCAAGTGGAAACAGGCACTCGAGCCCTCGCTGATCACACTGGGTGGGTGTTTTAATGGAGAAATTGAGGGACCCCTAATGTTTGCTGGTCAGCTCCATATTGCCTAATGCCTCATAAAAGGCTTGACCTCTTTGAAGTGACCTCCCATATACATCCAGGTACTTTGAAAGATTCAAACATTACACAGTTCTATGTCAACAATCTCTCCTACATTGGATTAATCTACTCATTGCATCACAAAAATCATCTTCATAAAAAGATTTGCACACTTGTTCTATACCTCTGAAAAATCACTCATCCCACCATTGCACAAATTAACATTATAAAATGCTATGAAATTCATATCACATGTCAAGTAAAATTCTGTAAAAATACAGTGTAACAAATCCGATTGTATCAAAGAGCATCCAAGTTCTAAGTCCATATCAAGTCCATAGCCAGATCCATTTGGGGGATAAACAGGTCCATGTTATTTAAGAAAGGAACCAGAAGGTGGAAGACTCATTTCGATTCTTGTAGATGCTGACATCCTGGTCGTTGAAGTAGCCATAGATCCTTTTCTTGATAAATGTTCCTTTCTCAATGTAACCAAAGGCACGGTCATTCATCGTTGGTTTCACCATGTAGATCTTGCATCCTGGAATTGTCAATGTCAGGTGACAGTGTGTCAGAGAGAGTGAGAGTGAGAGTGAGACAGTAAGCATGAGAGAGTAAGAGAGAATGAGAGAGGGTAGAAAGTGAGAGAGATGTTGAGGGTGAGACAGTAAGCATGAGAAAGTAAGAGTGAGTGAGAGGGTAGAAAGTGAGAGATGGTGAGGGTTAGACAGTAAGCATGACAGAGTAAGAGAGTGAGAGAGGGTAGAAAGTGAGAGATGGTGAGGGTGAGACAGTAAGCATGAGAGAGTACAAGAGAGTGAGAGAGGGTAGAAAGTGAGAGAGATGGTGAGGTGAGACAGTAAGCATGAGTGAGTACGAGAGTGAGAGAGGGTAGAAAGTGAGAGATGGTGAGGGTGAGACAGTAAGCATGAGAGAGTAAGAGAGTGAGAGGGAAGAAAGGGAGAGAGATGGTGAGGTGAGACAGTAAGCATGAGTGAGTGAGAGAGGGTAGAAAGTGACAGAGATGGTGAGGGTGAGACAGTAAGCATGAGAGAGTAAGAGTGAGTGATAGGGTAGAAAGTGAGAGATGGTGAGGGTTAGACAGTAAGCATGACAGAGTAAGAGAGTGAGAGGGGGTAGAAAGTGAGAGGTGGTGAGGGTGAGACAGTAAGCATGAGAGAGTACGAGAGTGAGAGAGGGTAGAAAGTGAGAGATGGTGAGGGTGAGACAGTAAGCATGAGTGAGTGAGAGAGGGTAGAGAGTGAGAGAGATGGTGAGGGTGAGACAGTAAGCATGAGAGAGTAAGAGTGAGTGAGAGAGGGTAGAAAGTGAGAGATGGTGAGGATGAGACAGTAAGCATGAGAGAGTAAGAGTGAGTGATGGTAAGAGAAATTGTGAGGGTAAGAGAGTCAGAGAGATGGTTAGGGTGAGAGTGAGGGCGAGAAAGAGTGAATGGGAGAGTGAGAGAGAAAGAGAGAGAGTGAGAGTGAGGGCAAAAGTGTGAGAGAGTGAGTGAGAAAGAGTGTAATCCATATGGTAAGTATAAATAAGAAACATTGTACTTAGTTTTAGTTTTACAACATATGGATGATAATTATTTGCAACAAAAAATGTCCTCTGAATTGAGCATTAATCCCAAACTGACAGAAATCATTAGTCTAAGGAAATTCTGTCAAAACTAATGATTCAGTACTGGTCGCTTATTCATTCTTGGTACTAGAGAATCCACTATTTTCTCCATAATTGTTATCTAGATTAAAATCACACAGATTCAACATATTATAATAAACCATGAAGAACAATTTCCGATTTTAATGATGAATGGCAGAATGTTTCCTTGGCCAGTATTTTGCAGTGTAACCAAAAGTGATGTACTTAACATACCTTCTTTGCACGTGAGATCATTCACTGAGTTAGCAGTCAAGTCTTTCATTGCATAAACTTTGACTGTCTGGCCTTGTGGGATGTGTGTGATACCGACAGCTGTAGTCGGTACTATTGGATACTTCTTTCTAGCGCGCTCTGTGAAAGAAATCCAAGTGTTCAGGAAATGTATGTGTAAACATCTATACTTAAAACACCAATGGCAGGTAGTCTGTATTGTCATGTTATACCCACTGCAGAAAATCTGTATCATCATGTTGTACCTACTGCTGGTAATCTGTATCGTCATGGTGTACCCACTGCAGGTAATCTGTATCGTCATGTACCCACTGCAGGTAATCTCTATCGTCATGTTGCACACAAGAGCAGCAATATTAGAGAATTGCAATGGTTTTAGGAAATAGAATTTTCACCTGTCTACTGAGAAAATGTCACAGGTTACTGATGACCAGTTCTGAACCAGATGTCATCACTGCAGTTTATGCACAGCATTTGTTTTACTAACATAAGGAGCAAAACATAACTCACTCTTCCCCTTCTTCTTCCTGAATATATGTTTCTTCTTCCCGAATATATGTTTCTTCTTCTTGATTGTTCTAGCAGGTATGTAGAAGATATCAGACTTTTTCGGGACGGCAAACCTCACATGACAGGTTTGTTTCTCTTCCTCTGAAGGAAGAATGTTTATACTTGTATATTCTTTCCCCATGGTTCCTATAGGTTTACCACAGACACCCAGCCCGAAATATGAAATATCAAGGGGATACAATTATGATCGTGTTCACATCATAGCAGTAGACCATACTGTCACTCAGCAGGTATATGATAGCATCTCATTATTGGGAACAAAACAACAAATAGTCCAAACAACTTTTCCAACGATATCATAAATTAAAGACAGAAGAAACAACCAGCACATGGGTAGACTAACAGGCCATAGATACACTACAACCAGGCCTTGACACACACTACAACCAGGTCATGACACACACACCACAATCAGGTCATGACACACACACCACATCCAGGTCATGACACACACATAACCAAGTCGTGACACACACACTACAACCAGGTCATGACACACACACAACCAGGTCATGGCACACACACTACAACCGGGTCATGACACACACACTACAATCAGGTCATCACACACACACAACCAGGTCATGACACACACACTACAACCAGGTCATGACACACACACCACAACCAGGTCATGACACACACACTACAACCAGGTCATGACACACACACCACAACCAGGTCATGACACACACACTACAATCAGGTCATGACACACACACTACAATCAGGTCATGACAAACACACCACAACCAGGTCATGACACACACATAACCAAGTCATGACACACACACTACAACCAGGTCATGACACACACACAACCAGGTCATGGCACACACACTACAACCGGGTCATGACACACACACTACAATCAGGTCATCACACACACACAACCAGGTCATGACACACACACTACAACCAGGTCATGACACACACACCACAACCAGGTCATGACACACTCCACAACCAGGTCATGACACACACACTACAACCAGGTCATGACACACACACCACAACCAGGTCATGACACACACACCACAACCAGGTCATGACACACACACTACAATCAGGTCATGACACACACACCACAACCAAGTCATGACACACACACCACAACCAGGTCATGACACACACACCACAACCAGGTCATGACACACACATAACCAAGTGATGACACACACACTACAACCAGGTCATGACACACACACAACCAGGTCATGGCACACACACTACAACCGGGTCATGACACACACACTACAACCAGGTCATGACACACACACCACAACCAGGTCATGACACACACACTACAATCAGGTCATGACACACACACTACAATCAGGTCATGACACACACACTACAATCAGGTCATGACACACACACCACAACCAGGTCATGACACACACACTACAATCAGGTCATGACACACACACTACAATCAGGTCATGACACACACACTACAATCAGGTCATGACACACACCACAACCAGGTCATGACACACACACTACAATCAGGTCATGACACACACACTACAATCAGGTCATCACACACACACAACCAGGTCATCACACACACACCACAACCAGGTAATGACACACACTACAATCAGGTCATGACACACACACCACAACCAGGCCCTGACACACACTACAATCAGGTCATGGCACACACTACAATCAGGTCATGACACACACACCACAACCAGGCCCTGACACACACTACAATCAGGTCATGACACACACACCACAACCAGGCCCTGACACACTACAATCAGGTCATGACACACACACTACAACCAGGTCATGGCACACACTACAATCAGGTCATGACACACACTACAACCAGGCCATGGCACACACTACAACCAGGATGATATGTACCACAACCAGGCTATAGACACACTGTCCAGGGTGTCTGAACCAGTTTGACTCTACCAGTATGACCCTAGCAGGGCCATTAAGTTTCATGATCTTACATAACACTCAGATCACATTCAATACTTGGGGGTTCATGCTGACATGGGTTAAGTGTTGATAAAGACTGAAGTACTTACTTGGGGTAGCAAGCTTTAATATGGATCTCCGAGACCCCGCTTTCTGGCCTTCAGCATGCAGGACTTGGCTGTAATATACATCACACTCTTGACAGATCATATAACTGAGAAGTGTTCACGAATAGCTAGCATCTGACCCTCTAACAACTTTGGCAGATTCGCCAGTGGTCAGACAGACATCACCAACCTGCCAGTCCCAGTGTCTAACTGAATATTTCACAATGTCTTTGCGTGAAGTTGGTAATTGAGGCATGTGACACTTGTTTGCTGTTTAGAAATCTTTGTTATCATAAAACGTTAATAATTTCTATGCCAATTCCAAGAAATGTCAAAACTTTATTCTATTCTGTGGGTCCTGTGAATTTTCAATGTGTCAGACAGACATCTGAAACTTGGCCCAATGTCCTGTTACAGTGAAACACCATCATGAGCACTGATTGAGTAGCTTATAGACACATTTAACAAGCATCACTGACTAGACTTTAGACAGCTCATATAGCTTACACATTTAACACACATAACTGTCTCAAGATTTGTAAACAATGATGAGTTTCATATTAAACAAGGAGGCAAAGCCATCAAAATTCCTCACAATGGCAAAATACTCTTCATGTATATGTCAGTTGAAGGTTTTGTGTGTATATAGCAGGGAGTCAGTGAGTTTAGTTTCAGCAATATGTCTGTAAATAATAGAAACTGGACCAGATAATCCAGTGATCAACAGCATGAGCATCAGTCTACACAAATGGGAAACAATGATATATATCAACCATGTCTGTGACTATATTAAAATGTGGAAGGAGAGTACTGAAAGGTTTTAAGGTTCTGCTCCGGAAAAGAGCACTTACCACCAGTTTCAATCAAAATCAAACTTGTTGCCAAGGAAATGCAAAAAGATATCTTATTCAGAGACCCAAAACTACCAAAAGTGCTTAAAAGGCACCACTACACCTATCTATGTGCCAAGTTTGTTGAAAGAAATAATGAACGGTTTTAAAGTTCTGTTCTGGACAAGATGACATCCTCATAGTCACAGCCTAATATAAGTCATGTTTGGAAACAACAAAAACAAATTTCATATATGGGTTAAACACCCAATAGACACACCTAGAGTCTGTGACCATGGCTGCACACCTAGGGACCATGGCTGACACTTGTACAAGGTTAAGCTATCACAAATAGTTTCAGAAAGACACAGTGTGACCGACGTACTGACGCACAGGCAAAACTCATTTCTATATCCCACGAACCCCCTTGTTAGGGATAAAAAGTAGGTAAAATGTAGCACTACGCACGATCCCATCCCATTCAACATGTGTCTCTGATACACATGTGATATTAGTCACTAGTTTGTCTGATCCAGGTTTGAAAATTAAGAGGCAGACACATTACAGATGGGTTATCATAAAGAAACGAAGAACTTACACATTATTCAGCTCTACAGATTGGTCATCTTTCGTTGTCAGTGCCTTGTTAATGAGAGACTTCTCCTCTATTTCCTTCTTGGCCAGTACTTCAGAAGGGTGTACCTGTATCACAATAATATAGCTATACACAAGGTAGTATGAATTATATAGACCAACAGCAGGGTAGCCTGATACAGACAGAACACTTCAGATGGGTGAATCTAGCTTGTCCCACTTCAACAGTTCAAAATGTGTCTTCACTACACCCAAGAACACTCTTCTGCTCACCTGTTCCACAGGGAACTCATGTCTGTACACATTGTGCTTATTGAAGAGGGCAATTTCTCTCTCAAGGTCATATTTCTCAAGGCGGGAAATTCCTTCATCAAACAATGGCTCCAGTTTCTCTTTCCTATAATAAGATGTATAGGTTTGAGAAACAAAAAAAAATCAAAAACATTGTAACAACAACAGATAGTCGAAGATGGAACTGCTGGCTCTGACTGCTCTGAGAATACACTGAGACAAACTGTTCCAGTCAGCTGATGGGTAAAACTTTACCTTGTTGAGCAAACTTGACACCAGCCTAACATCATAAATGTTTCATATGCCATATTTTAGTGAGTCAGATCAAAAACAATTCAGCGAATATGTGATATTAAATTTGTTGTATGTGTAACCAGTCTGATGTAGGTGATTGTATGAGCTGTATATTTATGTACATAGTCAGTCTACATGTCCATCTGTTAACACTGATGACAATTTTAACTCATGATATCTACCTCTGGGTTTCTGCTTGTTTGCTAGTTTGTATCATGGAAGTCATCACACTTTGCAGGACTTGAAGGCGACTCTTCTCCAGAGCATCAGACTGATCTTGGAATCTTTTCAATCCCTACAAAGTAGTATTTAAACCAAGACTTAAAAAAAATACAGACCAAAAGTTATCCTATAGTATTCATTTTTCATGTGCATGTTTTATTGCCACAGAGTATTCAAAATATTCCCATCGATTTGCTGTATGAAAACCGGCTATCCCTCGAAAGATGAGGTATAAACATGATAAATGTCATGTACATAGATAAAATCCCTGCAAAAGAACCCGCATTTATGTATGACACAACATCACCTACAAAGTGACAACCTCTGCACAAGTTACCTACATTTATGTATGACACAACATCACCTACACAGTGACAACCACTTCACAAGTTACCTCTATTTATGTATGACACAACATCACCTACACTGTTACAACCTCTGCACAAGAACCTACATTTATGAAAGTCATTCGTGTTGAGTTTTCCTCTCCAAGTTTCTGTCTGTAGGTTATCTTGGCCATCTCAACCTCAGCCTCCAGTTTCTTCCACTCCATCATCAGTGCACCGTATTTGGCATGGTCATCACGTGCTGCATGCAGCTGCAGCTTCAGGTCAACCTCCTTGTCTTTAGCCATGAAAAAGTCCTGTGAACAGAATGTAGTGAACCCTGAGGATCAAACAGTGGAAAATACAACATAGCACAAGTGACTCATGTGGTCTCACCTTAGTTTGTTCAAAATTGCCTCTGTTCACCCAACAGAAATTGGGTACCTGGTGAGACAAGTCATGTGACTAATAACCTTGTAGCACCTCACAGGCAGCATGGGTTGTCCGGGATAATAATGTGATAGCCCTTTGAACATGCACCAGTGAGTGGAAAAGGTGCGTCATAAATGGCCAGTATTATTATCGTTGTAGAGTGACTTCAGCTACTACTCTGGCCTCAGTCAGGCTAGTATAAGTATCTCAATTTCATTTACCTGGGATTACAAATACAATTTTTCGAATACTGTCATAGGGAGCCAGACTGATAATTTATATGTGCCTATGTGAAAACAAGTGTACCCATAAGGTTTGATGTTCCAAGTAAGCTTAAAGCATCAAACCATGATATTTAAGACCAACTACGACACCTGGTATCACACAGAACACCAGGGTTCTTGAATCACAATTTCCTTGTAAGTAAACATAATTTTCCACTTGCCCTATCTGATTCTGAAGTAGAAAAGCTCAGTGAATTCTAACCCAGTGTCATTATGGTAGGACAGCCACTGGGACTTGCCTAACCAAGAATACTGAAAAGCTTGTTCCATATGTTCTGTCCTTTTGTACTAGATTTTGGGTGGTTATTGTTACTCTTTTAGGTCTTTTCGTTTTAATATTGAAAAACTTTTGAAGAGGAAAGTTTACACTGTCTATTTCAAACTTGTCCAAGGACAAGTTATGGATCATTTGCCCCATGTCAAGCACTTTAATTTCATAGGTCAGCCAGATCTGAATATCCCTGTTGAATGTGTGCATAGAATGGCATCTCATTAAATAACTAGGAAGAAAACATTCTGGATTTTGAAAGTCAGTTTCAGTACAAACATGCCACACACTCACTTCCTGTAGCTGTCTGATTTCCTTCTCCAGCAAAGCCTGCTTTTCCCTTGCCTCTACAATATATGACAGAACTGCCTCCCTTTCAGCCTTGACCTTTTCTGAGTTGATGTACCTGTGAAAAACAAAAGGACCATTCACATCTAAACTCATGAATCTCTTGTTAATTCTGACATGTGATCTTTGAGTATTGTTTACAAACACTGACCTTTTGAATTGTTCCATAAACAATTTGGGGGACTCAATAATTATTGTCCTGGTACACTTACACCTGTTTAAAATCAATTAGCACTTACATCTGAAGGCTGCAAATGGGGCCATCCTCAGCCTGCAATGAGTTTAATAACTTGTTATGCTGATCCTGCTTTTCCTTGAAAGACGCCATCCAGATTTTCAGGACAGCATTCACATCATCATTCTCTGCCATGGTGCCACCTGTATGGATGTGGTAATTAATACAGAATATGTCAACACTGAGTCACACTTGATGAAAATTTATTTCTAATTCCAACAAAAACTTAGAAGTAATCACATATATTTTCAGGATTAATTGATTCAGTCAACAGGATGATCTCAATAATAACTTGACTTGCATTTCTTTTAACTTTGCAGGACTAAAATATAAACATTATGCATTGATGCATGTATGTAGAACAGCCAGACAGAATCTTAAACTGTTGCTTGACTCTCAAAACTTCTTTTGAATGTCAGTGTCACTGGGCTACATTACACTGGGATGGATGGATGGATGGATGGATGGATAAGTCAGCATGATTGAAAGCTTACCAATTTCAGTAAGGACCTCCTTCTTAAACTTTGTTTCAAACTCTGCATAGATTTGGACACATTTCTTCTCCATTTCAGCTTGCTCTGACATAAAGTTCAGGAGACTCACCATTGAACTAGAAATTTAGAAACAGAAGAACATGTACATTTATTCATTTTAAGGCAACATGTAAAAGTTAATATAGTTAAAGGAAGGTTAGGCGGATTTATGTTGTGTTCATCAAAACAGAAGTTGACATCCATAAATTTGTGTGGATTACTTAAAATTTTAAGTGCAATTCCAAGACTGAAAGAGTAATTTCAATTTAAAACATATTCATGTTCCATTAGTAAGGTGAACCAAACATCAAATGTCTGTCTACTATTTCAACCAGTCACTGTTGCTGGTATCTTGTGAGCCCTTGATCTTTGATGTTACTTACATGCAATTAGGTTACATACCATTCAGTATGATCAATGTATTCATTAGTTCTAAGCTGGTAGTACTAAACGCAAGAGGGATACTAACCTCTACCACATAATAAAGAAAACTATGATGCAAGACAGAATACTGAGCAGAAGAAAACATCACAACATAGCATTATTAAGAGATGAAAGGACAAAATCAATTTCTACCAAGCATAAATGGAAAATTACATACAATATTCTGAATATTTCTCTGAATTTGTCACTTTCAAGCAATAGTCTATCTAGTACATTGATAAAGTCATTGAATTACTAATTCTGCATTGAGACAACACAAAGCTATGCTCAGGTTTTTATTCCAAGCTAGCTATGGTCCTGCAAATGTTTACATTTTCAGCCCCACTATATGGTAGATGGTCATATGCTGGTTATGATGTAAATGTCAAGGGTGTCTGAAAGGCTATGCCATATTCAAGCTTGGCAGTCGCTAATTTAAGACCAGTTCAGATCGGGGTTGAGGGTGTCAGGCAGGCTCGCTGTGTCTGCATGGAAGTCACCTTAGAATATCACCTAACGAATTCTATATTTACAGATCTGTTACACATTGCTCAAGTCAGACCCTGTCCTGTCTGATCTTGACTTGATTTATCTACCTGCCACCCTCACAACATCACTCAGTGCGGCAGACTGTAATGCCTGGGACATTATTGGTTATTGGTTCGTTTTCGGATAGATAAGAACATCCATTCTTGTTTCTACTGTCGAATTGTGAAACATGTTACATACTACATCATACAAGGTAACTCTATCCTAAACACAAGACACCATGCAAAAAATCACAATATCTAACACCCAACTTTACAGATCGAGATAACACGTATGTTACAGAATACCGGACACCTCGTGTCACATCACCCTAACCTTAACTAACACAAACCCTAAATCTCATCCTAACCCCAAACCCTACAATAGCCCAATCCAAACGTAAACTCGCCTGCTTTCAAAGATGGCAGATTGTGTCCGAAAACCTTTCACCACACATTCACCGTTGTATTTCAGTGAATGTCTTACAGTACTCATCTTTTATGCCAGATCACCCAGCTTTGCTGTTACAAAATACTATAATCATTACGTTATGCTTACATTCATTCTCGAGGCACACGAGGCGGTGGGGTAGCCTTGTGGTAAATGTGTTCGCTCATCACGCTGAAGACCCGGGTTCAATTCCCCACATGGGTACAATGTGTGAAGTCCATTTTTCTGATGTCCCCCGACATGATATTGCTGGAATATTGCTAAAAAGCGGCGTAAAACTACACTCACTCACTCACTCTCGAGACACACGATTAAACCCATAGGCTGCCCATCATTCATCTCAACCCAAACATCAGAATACATAGTCTCCCTGATTCCACTCACGAATACTAATTCTCTAGGGCACAACTCATTTAAAATCAGTAGATCTAACATTGTGTAATATTTACCCATGTCCACGTGTAAGTCTTTGGAGCAAAGCTTCTGAAGGCGCTTGGCACGATTTAGGGAGTTCCGTTTCTTGATTACATTGGGTCATGTTTGATTTTTGCGCCATTCCGACTCTCTAATCCATTCCTTTCCAACCCCCACGGGGACAATAGCCGTCGCTAGGCATGTCACCAAGCGCGTCACTGGTGACTGGCGTCTTGATTGGCTACAGCTAACTCCTCACAGTGATATTTTGCTCGGCACACGCCGAGGCGTGGAGCTTCTGAACAGAATCGGGTGGAACCCCAACCGAAAGCGCCTACAGCATGTTCCTCATCATTAGCATATGCAGAAGAGAATCTACGCATGTTCATTTGGTCAGGGATAATCCCGGCTATAGCTGAGTTAACTTTTTTAACTTTATGTCTACATAATTCAATCCTGGAAAATCATATACGACAGTACATGGAAATATCTATTTTTTAAATATGTTCATACACTTGTTTCGAATCACACACAATTTTCATGATCAAACAAACAGGGCGACTCTGGTGATACCCTGATATGACTGATCAAACAAGCAGGGCGACTCTGGTGATACCCTGATATGACTGATCAAACAAGCAGGGCAACTCTGGTGATACCCTGATATGACTGATCAAACAAACAGGGCGACTCAGATGATACCCTGATATGACTGATCAAACAAGCAGGGCGACTCTGGTGATACCCTGATATGACTGATCAAACAAACAGGGCGACTCAGATGATACCCTGATATGACTGATCAAACAAACAGCTAGGGCGACTCTGGTGATACCCTGATATGACTGATCAAACAAGCAGGGCGACTCTGGTGATACCCTGATATGACTGATCAAACAAACTGGGCGACTCAGATGATACCCTGATATGTATACTGACTGATCATTACAAGCAGGAGTGGATTGTCTATGAAATAGTCCTTCAAGTTTTAAAAATAATTCAAAAGATAGACATTTTGCATATAAATTAAGCATATGAATTCATATTTCCCACATTAATCTGACGACACATAAGAAAAGCTACTAAGAGAAACAACAGGGTGTTAAGGAATGGTCGCAAATTGCTGCAATATTTTTACACTGTTCATGAAATCTGTTAGAAGTCTTTCGACGTGTGCTGGAGAATTCTAGAAGTATCTCTGAGAAAACTTTGGAGGTGCGTCTGGATGTATTCACAGCTAAGAACGTTGCAAAGTCTGTTTTAGACTGGTTGACCAGTAAAATATTCGTAATAGACCAGCAGTCTGTCTGCAGAAAGAGGTGACCAGAGCGGTTTGGTCGGATAATGACATTTCAATTCCTTTTCTCTTCCTAACTATACTTGGATGACAACCTCAGTTTGTCTAAAAATGTCTTTACTTGTGGCATCAGCAACAGACGAGTTTTGTTACAGACTTTATCTATGCCGTTTAACCCATATTTCACAACTATTCCCAAACTCGACGTTTGTAGTTGACGAATGAACAGTATACATTTAATAGAATACGTGTTTGTAATTATAAGTAAATCTAAATTGTACCTAATGAATGCTGGATGTTTGCCAGTTGCGGGAAGCATCAAAATTCCATCTTAATTATTGGTTCATTCTCTGAATTACAGGCGATTCGGTGCCTCGTGAGGGAGTGGCAGTTCGAATCTTTGATCTGACTCAACAAGAATATTATAATCAGTACATTAATGACAAAGCGTAACCCCAATATAAAATATTTATCATTAGAATCTTGAACTAGGACACTGCCAACCTGTTACATCTAATAAACAAGGATACTGTGTGTTTTATACAGCTGCCTAGTCTGTTTGAGGGAATTGTGAGGAATTTAGTTGTCCTACATGCTAACCATCTCTTAACAGTTTATGAAATAAGGCCCGCCTGACCGCCCGAGATGGGCTAGATTTCTAACGGACGGTCTAAAGTTATAGCTAGCCAGTCCTATGGTCTCGTTAAAAAATAGATGTTCCATACATCTGAGCAAATTTACATTATCTTGGTTTCAGGTCTGGTTATGTCCATTCCGGGCTGGTAGCATGGTGAAGTTACAAGGCCTGGCTTCTGGCTGGGTTTTTGGTTTATTTCATAACATGTACTGTGTGAGAGATCACAGAATGTTAGCCACATCGTCAGGATTGTCGCAATGTTAACGCCAGTAACGGTTGACTTCTTTGAGTGGCACTTTAGAGGTTGAGAGGTACAATATTAAACTGATTACACAATGCCATCTAGAAAGTGGCCAAATGTAACGTGTTATATTTGGGATTACACTTTCGTAATATTGTATAAATTCTAGTACTTGTTTGAGCAGAGTCCCATCCGGGATTCGAACCCACACCTTCAGAGTCAGGCACCTAATCGCCAGCGCACAGTCAGCCGTCTTACCCCCAGAGAGAAGAGTAGTAGAATTTGTGCTTAAACAAGAAAGTGTAATCCCAAATATAACCTATGCTACAATGCTGAAGAACAAATTTGATGGATCCCGTATAAGCATTGTGTAACTGGATTGTAAGGTCCAAACTCGATTGTTTACAAACAATTACATAGTACAGACAGAATACTACTGGAAGTTACACCAGGAGACTATAAAATAAATGTAGATTATACCTCTCGAAATAGTCAGACTTTTGCAGTCTTCTTTTTATGGATGTGGAAAGGATTGTGCATATCGCTTCTTTTCAACATTAACAACAGTTTGTTAATGGCAGTTTATTCACGCTTCGTACAGTGTCATTGACGCTTCTTTTCATGTGGGTACACAATACTGGATAGGCTCCAAGTTAAGGTTATTGGGGACTGAGTTAAAATATTTCAAAACGTGCTTTTTTCAGTTTCTTTCTCTATTTCAGAACCCCAAAAGTACGAATTTGTGTCATGGGGATATTTATATGTATCACGTGACACCAATAAATCACGTGACAAACAGCAATGGCGGTAAGCACAAAACGGGGAAATGATGTGATGACACGACAATGAGAGTCTTCTGCTGTTGAACACAGATGCTACCGAATAATTCAGTATTTGATGTCACATTTAGCGGTATTCAGTCACACGTTTCATTGTAGATCGTATATACATGCAGTTAGATGAAGTTATTCACATGTCGTCGTGATGTCAACAACATCCGGCTAGGCAGCTGCAGGGTGTGGGTGATCGCTGAGTCAGCTGTCCCGTTGTGGTCTTCTCTCTGCTCATCATTAGTTAGATTACAGTCGGACCATCTACCAGGCACATAATAGTCAAAGTTATCTGGTCTTAGTTGCCAGATCACGAGTCTGGTTCTAATATTCAACTTTGGCAAATAATATTGAACAAATTAGACTGCACCTAAGTAAATGCCAGTGGTAAATAAACATTGTCACATTCTCACAGTGCATTCAGAACAGATTAGTTAATGAAGAAAAAGAATGGTCAAATGCAATTTGTATGAACAAACTTCAGACTTGAAAACATAAACAATTAAGTAATAAACATTGCAAACTGAACATTAACAGAGATACTGCTTGATTAAAGCAGAGACCAGTCTCTAAAGTTTCAAAATATGATGGACATTGACAACCTCATTCATGGCAACCGTCAACAACGTATTTCATGAAATGAGCATTTGTCATTAACGTTTGAAAATGACATTTCCTTCCCTCACTTAATTTGTATTTATCAGGGTGGTGAAAAACATTAGAAATTGTACTAAAAATGGAGTTTGTACAAAATTCCTATCAGTATTTAGTTGAGTTAGTGAGTATGCTTTTACGCTGCTTTTATTATCATTCTGAGGACACCAAGAATGGGCATAATACGTTGTGGGGAATCGTGCCCGTGACCTCAGCGTGACAAGTGAATGCTTTGACCACAAGGCTACCCCATCGTCCCTATCAGTATTTAGGAAGGTATTCAGTACTTCTGTCATTTCTTTTGTTTTCATCTTTGTTAAATGTTTAATGCTAGTTGATTCTTGAAAGAGCCTAACTCTAGGTAGCAGCATCAAGTCAGTGATTACATTCCATATTGCCAAGGTAACTTGTTATTGTTTTTTTCTGTGATGGTATATGACGTGTGAGGCAGGCTGCTGGGGAATGACATAGCTCTGTAAGCTGCTTTAATTTATATGCTGCAAATATATGAACGGCTTGCTATTGACTTTAAGCAAAATTCACTGTCACATCATTTTTCAAGACATGGTAGGGTATCCAACTGGTTGATTGTTCGCTCATTACACCAAAGACCCAGTTTCACTTCCCAATACAGGTACAATATGTGAAGCCCATTTTTGGTGTCCCCTGACATGATATGGCTGGAATATAATAAAAGGGACATAGAATCAAAACTCATTCATTCTCTCATTTTTCAAGTATAGACACTATTACAAAACAATATAGAAAAAAATATGGATACCAACTTCTTTGACATGCTGTCATGCATAAAAGCTGTCCATAAAATGCTGTAAAGCACATTAAAGGAGTCATCCAGTAAATTACTGTGAGGCAAATTATGTTGCTTCATATTCATAATTTGTGTCTTCTTTTCATTTTACATTAGTGTCTTCTTAACACAACTAGTCTCCCTACAACTCTCTCTAGGCCATCGCTTGTATGGTACAAGATTCAGCATAATTTCAAGTCAGAGTGGATGTCCATGTTACCTTTGATATTGTTATTTGCAGAATTCCTGTCAGTGATGTGAGGAGACGAGGATGGTGACAGCATTTGTTGATGGCTGGGACTTTGTGCAGGTTCTAGGGGAGGGAGCATATGGAGAGTGAGTAGTTCATGTTGCCATGGTTACTTTGTGCAGGTTCTAGGGAAGGGACCATTTGGAGAGTGAGTAGTCCCTGTGTTGCCATGGTTACCTGGTGTACGTGTGGTGGATTGGAGTTACCATGGTTACTATTCTTTCTTAATTAGATTGTCATCTATAGTGACATTTAGTACCTAAATGTAATGATGACAGATAGCTTCACAGGTAAACGTCTGCCCACTCCCACAATAAACAGTGGACAATTAGATCAAGTCATTTTTTTCTGATACTTTCAGATATGTCCGTGCAAAATACATTTGAAACTAGGTCCATGTGCTTTGAGAGTCTGGTTCACATGACTTGAATAACAACATAAATATTACTAGATTGTAATGGTACATGCATATAAAACTAAATCCAGCCATGTGGTGGTACTAGTATTGAGAGAGCATTAATGGTGCTCGCTGTTGTTCAGAGTGAAGCTTGCTGTCAACAATGAGACCCAGGAAGCTGTTGCTGTGAAGATCATCAACCTTGAAAAGACTCCAACAGCAGAGGAAAATGTGCGGAAGGAGGTAGGAACACTCTCTACTGTCACCTGCAGTGACTGAGTTGTAATGGATGTCTAAGGGGGAGCATGGTGGGCAAGGAGTCTAGTGATTCAGTGAGCTTGTGGTGTCAAGATCGGGCCCACCTGTGACCAGGTGTAAAAACCTTGGAGCCAACTTTTTGCTATACGGACCTCGCCTTTGAAATGTCTCACATGCATCCCAAGTACACTGTCATCAGGCTCCCAATTGTTCTTGGTGCCCTTGGTTTGGTACCTCCTGAACTCTAGGCGCAGATCAGGAGAGTGCCTGAGTTCTCTACCAGGAGCACAGCTCTTCTGACAATCTGGGTAATGCAGAAGGCTGTAGTGTTGGGGAGCCTTCTCAGGAAAGTTCTTGGTGGGTTTGACTAGGCCGTGTTTCCTGTGAGAAGTCCCATTCGCTGTCTGGGCTGCGTGTAGAGGAGGCGAGGGCCCTGAGCTGATGATGAGCTTTACCAGCCTGACTGTGCCAGGATCACCTGAAGCCTCTTTGCTGCATTTCTGTCTTAATCTGTAAAACATAATAATAAACTTGAGTGTGATTAGATACTGACTGTCACTGACTGACATTGATTCATTCATGAAGGTCTCACCACTTACTTGCCTGTTATCCCAATGAATCTCCTCAAAAGGATCATTGTGTTTGCTGAATCTCTGTTATTGGCGTTTCATATTATTACATTATGTGAATGTGTCATAGGGCACTTGTGGCAATGTTTATCATGCATAATCTTATGTTGCTGACAATACAACTCGCCATTGTATGGTTTTAGACCGATGAATTTGAATTGGAAACAGGGCCTTTCTTCCTGCAGAAATGTTGCTTCTTTTCTAATTAGTAGGGATAAGGACGCGAAGATCCGTGTTAGAATTGATCTTCAGTAACCCATGCTTGTCGTAAGAGATGACTAACAGGACTGGGTGGTCAGGCTTGCTGACTTGGTTGAACCATGTCATTGTACCCCAAGTGCATTGATGAATGCACATGTTTTTGGATGCTCACTGGACAGTCTGGTCCACACTCGATTATTTACAGATCAACGCCATGTATCTGGAACATTGCTGAGTACCAGGTTAAACTACACTCACACAAATCTTTGAAGGGCATTTAGAAGTGGAATGCATACGAAAAGCAAGATTTATGGATGTCAACTTCTTTACAACTTCTTTGAATATCATGATGTTTTGGAGCATATAGATGAAAGAGCATTCATATGCTCCGAAACGCTGTGTTATGCACAATAAAGAAGATGTTAATTTACAGGTCTGTGTGACTGTGAGTTAGTTGCACATGCAAAGTTAACTGTCTACAGATAGCAATAAGTCAATGGTAGGAACACAAAACTATTGATACATTGATAGTATATGTGACTATCGATAGTTTAGTTACAGACTTCTGTTTGCTAAGTGTGCAGCATACGATACAGGAAGTACTGGGGTCGTTACTTTGATTTTTCAACGACTTTGAAGATTTCCTTTGAATATTTTCTGACAAGCAGTTTTTTTATTACTACTTTTGCATATTGCATACACTAAGACATATTTGTCAAGGTCAAATTGTGTGTTGAAAATATTGGTGTATTTTAATAACTACAGAGCAAGAGAGCTTGACTGATCCTGTTGACAAATAGCAATGACATAGACTACACAGTGCCTGATTGGCTAGAGTGTATCACGTTTCGTACGGCATGTACTCATCAAACGGAGATACAGTGGGCATGCCTGTGTGATCCTGTTGACATTAACTTCATCCTAAATTACAGACTTCACTTTCACTACTTTCTAAGTTTAATTTGATAATTTGTGGCAGGACAATATGTCACCTTAGTGACAATTCTTGTGCTATTTGTGCCCAGGTCTGTGTTCATCGGATGTTGACACATGAATCCATTATCAAGTTCTATGGCTTCCGGAAGGATGGCAAGATCCAGTACCTGTTCCTGGAGTATGCCTGTGGAGGAGAGCTGTTTGACAGAATAGGTCAGGAATAATGTTCTGGATTGTTGTGGAGGGGTGCTGTTTGAAAGAATAGGCCAGGAATAATGTTCTGGATTGTTGTGGAGGGATGCTGTTTGAAAGAATAGGCCAGGAATAATGTTCTGGATTGTTGTGGAAGAGAGTGTTTGACAGAATAGGCCAGGAATAACAGTCTGGATTGTTGTAGAGGGTGATGTTTGACAGTATAGACCAGGAATAATGTTCTGGATTGTTGTGGAAGAGAGTTGTTTGACAGAATAGGCCAGGAATAACAGTCTGGATTGTTGTAGAGGGTGATGTTTGACAGAATAGGCCAGGAATAAAAGTCTGGATTGTTGTGGAGGAGTGTTGTAGAAAACGTATTCATAGATGCATGCACACAAAGTGAACTTTTCTTCTTTTGTTTAGATCATGTTACTGTCTGTATGGTCCACTTTCTCTTGCACAGAACCTGATGTGGGAATGGGGCAGGCTGACGCTCAGAGGTACTTCCGTCAGCTGGTGGCAGGGGTGGTGAGTACCTCTGTTGTGGTGTGCTGATAATGGGGTGGGGTGGGGTGGAGTGATGCCCAACGATACTTCCGTCAGCTGGTGGCGGGGTTGGTAAGTACCTCTCTACAGTTTATGTATGGTACCTCTAGATATTGCAACAGTTTATACCCTAGCATCCCACTTTATGTAGAAACATGCACATGTGCTGCTATCCAAGGAGAAGATGACATCAGTTATTGAGGGCTTGTTGCAGGAGTATCTCCATTCCCGCGGGGTAACTCACCGAGACCTGAAGCCAGAGAATCTGCTGCTTGATGATGCTGGTGAGATGACACCATATCCACAGTTTTAGTAGCTTTAGGACAGGGCGGTATTACTAGTTTGCCAGTACACTGCAATTTTTACTACTGATACATTGTGCAATTGCTTTTCAGAGCATTGGTATATTGGGTAAAAAGATAAAACAAGTTTTGTAATTACCTCTGTGGTTTAAGTTCATATCTTCTCGGACTTATTCACAACCATTGTTGTTTTCCTACATAGTGAACAAAATAATATATGTTACCTATGATAAGGTGTGTAAAATAGAAAGAAGGAAGGAATGCCCAACTACCCAATCATCATAACTCAGTCCTTAAGAAATAAAAATGACAATCATTTTGTTACAATCAGGCAATAATATCAGTTCACAATTTCAAGTTCAAAGTAAAAACTGAAATTTTTAAACTTATCCTATCTCATATTTCTCTCCTCTTCCTCTCTTCAACCCAGTGTGGAAACGTGCTGTCAGCTAAGTTGAATCAAATCTTGGCCTGTGACCACCTGACCTCTGCCCCTGCAATAGACACGTGTCAATCATCCTGTACACGCAGCCGACCACATGTCCTTTACTTGTCATTCTCTTTCTTGTCGCACCACAGGCTGGACTTGTTGTTTTGCAAGAGAACTGATAGCTTGATTTAGTGATTGACGATGGGTGTTTCTAAAGAGAAGAAAAGTTCTAAACACAAGTGTTGTGGTGACTTTAACTGCAACTTTTCGTCGGCAGATCTGAACAATTCTTGTGTCGACTGTGTTTGCTTATGTGAGAGGTCATGTAGATGTAGTTTGTGTATTTGATTAGATGACAATGAATTTGATCTGTGCCAGCGGGTGAATAAGAGGAGGACGTCTGATAGAGATAAGCACAGGGCAGAAGATGGTTCTTCAGCGCCTAAAAAGGGGGAAAAAAAGACTGCCCTAAGTTAATGGCATGGCATTCTGCATCTAGGTCGGCAGATGAAGACTTTTTACAGGAGGCATCGGATTCTTATCTTGGTGAGGATCTCAGGCATTTATTTCATCCGTCGAGGAGTTTAAGGGACGCTAGTGTAGTTTTGTCACCACCACAAATGGTATGCTTTCTCCACCACCAGTCGTTTCCCGCCTGATGTTGGTTGTTACGATTCTGGATCACTCGTCCATTTAGCAGATGGATCGACATTCTTTTACTGTTTTGAATGTGCTTCGGTCGTGACATCCCAGAGCATTTGAGTGGGTCGGACAAAGAGAATCGTTTGAGAGCGTTATCCCAGCCTCTGCATTGTAGCGATTCGATTAACGGGGAAGCGTTTCAACAACATGATGTGGCGTTTGCTCAACCTTCTTGGAATTGATGCGGCGATTCGCAATGCGACAGCGTTCACCTTACCCCCGATGGGTGAATCGACAACCTGTTTTGGCGCATTGTTTATTCACCAGCATGATTCAGGGCTTGCTTGCATCGATCGTACTCCAGTGATTCCCCAACCCATTCGTTCCAGTGCATCAGCATGTTTCGATTCACCGATGGCAAGTAGTACTTTACGGTTTTACAGGTGTGCCGAGTGGAATCACCTATTTGGTTCCTCAGAGTGGTTTCAGTTCCGTGCCGATCCACAGGGTAGTGACTCAACATGCTGGGTTGTCTACTTTTATCATGAAGTCTGGTGTAATCTGCCCCTAAAAGCCGAGGAAAGAATGACACAAATTAGTTGCTAGATGGTCATCTTCGAAATCAGAAGATGAAGCTTTTTTAAATGAGGCCTCGGACTCATACCTGAGTGAGAATTTGAGATGATTGTCCTCGCCGGATGTGGGCGAATTGTCGTCGCCACCATGTATGGTGGTTTTATGACAACCACAACCTTCATTGCGTCCTGTGTCTATTGTGACAATACTGCAGTATTCATCAATATCACCCGACTGATCCATTGACTCACAAACTCTCTAGTGATTCGGTCTACCACTCAAGGCCATGATGTGGTTGCAGCTCAGCCGATTAAGTCCGATTCGGCGATTCACTTAAGTGGTTGGGGTGGAATCGATTTGGCGTTTTCTCATCCACTTCACGCAATTGCTTCGATTCACTCTGAAGTGATGCGCTCTCAACAACAGCTTCGTTTGGATGCGGCGCTCACTCAACCGCTTATTGTCGATTCAGCGATTCACTCTAAAGCGGCGCTTCCACTACAACAGAGCAGTCTCGGTTCAGTGCTTCCTCAACCATATCACTCCAGTGTGGCTCTGTATTCTGAAGCGCCGCTCTCTCGACAGCATTATGGGTTCGATGCGGCGCTTTCGAATGGTGTCTGTAACGTTGCTCAAGACTATTATCAACCGGGAGATTTTATGGTCAGTTTAGATTTCCAGGACGCCTACTTGCACATACCTAGTTGCCCGATAAATCAGATGTGTCTGCGATTCATGTTCTAGGGAATTCACTACCAATGGCCTGTGATCCCGTTTGGAATTTCTTCGGCCCCATGGCTATTCACACAGGTCACCAGGCCGATCACCAAATTACTGCATCACGAGGGGATTGTGTTCGAGACTTACACAGACGATTGCATCCAGGCTCGGAACGACGCTGGTATTCTGTGGCTTCTTCTCCACTTAGGCTGGTTGGTGAATCTAAAGAATTTGGAACTGATCCCTACACACCGCAACTAAGAGGTTTGCTTCTCATGAGATCCACGATTCTGCGAGCGTACACCTTTGCGAAGCTGCAACCACCTTCGTCCGCAAAGCCTCATGAGACACATGCGCTCGCTTCCACCATGAGACATGGCACTCCAGAGGAACTGTTCACTGCAAGTCATTATGGAAGATTGCTTTTGGAAGTCAGATACTGTGTTTGCTGCTCATTGTCTATGGGATGTATCAGTCACGGACATCGAAGACCTTCATCAATTCGGTCCATTGGTCCTGGCGCAGCAGGTGTAGTTGACCCGTCCACGCAGATAAGCATCTCCGCATTCTTGGTCTTGCTATGTGCATAATAACGATATCAATGTTATCCATATCTTATGTACTTTGTTCAAATGGGCTAGATTGTTCTCACCTAGGGAACGAGGGCATGGTGTACTGTCATACCCATGGTTGGATAGACTGTGCGGGCAGTCTTGTGCGTGTGCAGAGATGATCGACACTCCGCTTATTGACCTCTACTCTCTGAGCAATCACGTCAGTGAAGCGTTGAAGTCTGATTACCAAACATTTTTGAAGCATTCGCTCCTAGGTCCTTTCTGACCTTGGTAAATAGGGAGATCGGTACTAAACGTTAAACTAGTTGAGCATCTGGGCTACTTCTCCTTTCACCGCCAACCAGCGTGTGTCTGGAGGGGGGGGTAGTTTCAAAGCAGGGACATGCCAGATCACTGGGTTCTCCTGATAAATTGTGGGGCTGCAGCGTTAATTCCTTGCCAAACTGCTTCCTTTTGCTTAGCAAAAGTTGCGGCTGAACCCACATTTACTCAGGAGCACCCACTCCCTAGAGTTTTCGTGCCGTGTAAGCCAAGGGGTTTCCGAAGCAACCCATCATAAGTACAGAGTAGCACATCAGGAGTTGGTGCTACTCTTGGCCTCCTTGTGGAATGCATCCTCGCCTGTGCAGTGAGTCAGAGGGTAATTTGCAGCCCTCCAGCAAACTGTGGGATAATGCATAACGTGAGATAGGAAAAGTTTAAAAATTTGGAAATTTAACTATAAATTGTATGTTTATATACTTATCCTATCTCACGCGATGGATGCCCACCCTTCCTTCCCTGCATCACAGATTACTTGCAGCTCCAAGAAGAGACTGACAAGTAAAGGACGTCATGTGATCGGCTGCGTGTACATGATGATTGACAGGCGTCTATTGCAGAGGCAGAGGTCAGGTGGTCAGAGGCCAAGAAGATTTGATTTAACATGCTGACAGCATGTTTCCACACTGGGTCAAAGAGAGGAAGAGAGATACTTAATGTGAGATAGGATAAGTATATAGATATACAATTTATAGTTAAAATTTCCAATAGTGTTGTGCTTAATAGTTTCCTTGACAGGCAGACAACTATAGTGTCCTCATCCTTCCTGGAAGAACAGTTAGAACAATACTTCTGAACAGAATCACTATCAGAATCCACTTTACGTGAAAAGCTCCAACCACGTGTTTTGAAAAACTTGTGAACGTGATACATCGTTCTGGCATTTCTCCTCAGGCCCATCCTCTTTTCGATTATTGTTGTCGCGGTTGGTTGTTCTGTTTGTATCATTATCATGACAAGGTTTTTTTTTATTGACATGAATATTGTGATTGTGTCCCAGAGGGCAAAAAAAGTATAAAACTGATAGCATGCAGTATGATTGGATCACTCAGTGAAATCAACCAATCGGAATCTGTTTTACAAAAGTATCAGATTTGTCATAACCCTGAATTGTTAGTTTCGCATTGTCGTTTGAAACAGCCTGTATTTGAAAGTGATGTGCAGAGTAGTTGGAACTCAAAACAACACTTGGCTTCAGTGAGGGAGGGTAGCTTATTTTGTTACAGTTTAACTCTCTGCATTTTGACTTTTGCTTGAGTTGAAAATAAACTCCCCAGTCCCCATCCAGTATTTTTAAAGTGTGCCATGTGAACTTTCAGTGTGTGAATGGTGCAAGGGCGCGGCATAGAATGAACACCACAATTCTCTTTCCCTCTCTCTCATTCTCTCTCTCTCTCTCTCTTTCTCTCTCTCTCTCACTCACTCATACACAACTTGTATTGAAAAGTGTTGTTTCACCATGTCCCAGATAAACTGAAGATTTCTGACTTCGGACTGGCGACAGTGTTCCGCTTCCAAGGCAGTGTGAGGATGCTGGAGAAGTGCTGCGGCACCGTGCCCTATGTTGCCCCGGAGGTACTGAGTCGCAGGCCCTACAGTGCCGAGCCGGCTGATATCTGGTCCTGCGCTGTCGTCCTGGTAGCCTTACTAGCGGGAGGTAACACATTTTCTTATCCGATCTCTGGGAGGTTGGAACCTAGGAGTGTTGGGGTTTAAGGGATGAGATGACTTCTCTGATTGGGATGGTGGCTGGTTCCTGGAGGTTTATGTATTTGTTCATCACACCAAAGATCTGGGGATGTTTCCCCAAATGGTTACAACTTGTGAAGCTGATTTCTGGTATCCCCCACCATGATGTTGCTGGAATATTGCTGAAAGCAGCATAAATACTCACTCACTCATGTGGTCATGTTGACCTACAGCAGAAGTGTTGGTGAAACTGTTGTGACTTGTTGCTCATTGCATCAACCACAGGTTTGCCTCTGACTTGTTTATGTACAGAGGGCGGTGGGGGAGCCTAGTGATTAAAGCATTCTCTCATCACGCCATATAATTCTAATCCTTATCACTGGGGTGTGTGTGTGTTGTAGAGCTGCCATGGGATGAGCCTACGTACGGATGTCAGGAGTACTGTAACTGGAAGGACTGTAGGATCACCCTTACACCCTGGAACAAGATCGACAACCTGGCCCTGTGTAAGTCTGTGTAGTTGTAGTTGCTGTAAAGTTGGGGGCAGCAGGTGACGGGAGACTTTTGTAAAGTGCCACTTCTGAAATGACTGCTTGTATGACTGCGTCTGCTTGTATCTTTTGTTTTCAATGCACAAATTGATTGGAAAATTGCTGGAATAGATGTGGCAGTTTTTATTTAATTATTATCTTATCTATCAAAATATAATGAAGAACCATCTGATTCGTTATATTATATTTATTTACAGTTTATTCACTTGTATATTGACAGTATGATTTTCTTTATAAGAATCAGGATGGTGGGGTAGCCTAGTGGGTATAGTGCTGGCTCATCACGCTGAACACTTGGGTTCAATTCTCCACATTGGTACAATGTGTGAAGCCCATTTATGGTGTCAGTTGCTGTGATGTTGCTGGAATATTTTGCTAAAAGTGGTGTAAACTAATACACACTCACTCACTCACTCACTCACTCATTACAACTTAGTTCATGGTACATACCAATCAAAGAAAACATTAAATATTGTGGGCAAGTTGGCTAAAGCACCAGGCTAGTGATCCAGCGAGACTGAGGTGTCGGGATCGAGCCCACCTCTGATCGGGTGTAAAAACTTTGGAGTCAACTTTGTGTGCACACTCTTTCCATGTCGTCACAACTCCTAGTGTGCACAATACTGTGCACTTAAAAGAAATCACAGATCTGTTGGTATATGACCAGATGGTGGCCACATGAATACATGCATACACCTAGTTGCGGGTACAGCAATGTGCAGTAAACTTGGACAAAGTACTGTGACTAGGTGTCCCATTCCACCCAGCTGTGACTTGGGTACCTCATTAGGATGAGAGAGCAACAATAACTTCAGTGCGCCTAGTTGTGGCGAGACTTGTAGAGAATGGTAGTACGATGTGACCCTGAGGCAGACATCCAATAATCAAGGGAAACAAATACCAGCGCCTTGAGCAAGCAATAGTTGCATGGATATGTGTGCTATATAGATATCCTATAATAATAATAGTCCAGCAACGATGATGATTGGTTTGTTACTGTCGTGAAGTACCAAGGAAAGAAGTTAACCTACACAATGTAAATAACACCCATCTAACAGCTCCACGATACAGTCAAGTTATGTGGATTGTTGACAGCTTCAGTCAGACACTATCATGGAGTTTGTTGTCTCCCCTGTTGCAGCGTTGCTACGGAAACTGCTTGTGGAGAACGCCAGCAAGCGCTACAAGATGGAGCAGATAAAGAAGCATCAGTGGTTCACCAAGACCTTTTATAAAAGAGGTGAGATGATCATAGATGTAAGACACAATAGTACACTCTCACAGACAGGACACTTGGAGATGGTAGACACAGACAGGACACTCATAGATGTAAGACACAATAGTAGACTCTCACAGGCAGGACACTTGGAGATGGTAGACACAGACAGGACACTCATAGATGTAAGACACGGATGGTAGATTTTCACAGACTTAGGTGTTGTAGTTAACAATGCTTCTACCGACAGAAGGAGGCTTGCAGAGGAGACTTAGAGATAGAAGGTTAACCGGCACTCGCAGATGGTAGGCCATACCTGCTGCCATATGACAATACACATGTTCAGGTTCTCTGTACACATTGTTGTTTGTGCAGGGCTGTCTCGAGTGTCATCGGGCTCCCCAACAGACTCACCATCCGGTGCCGGGGTATACAAGCGACTGTGTTCCCGGGTAGACATCACCCCACCCGGGTGCTCCCCAGGGTGAGTAGCAGCTGCTCCAACATGTGCAGAAGATATCTTAAGAGGAACTGACAGAAAATGCATGCACGTGTAGCATATTTATGGGAGATGTTTGTGTAATTATTTGGGGACAGTTGAATTATTGCTCTGTGTGTTTCATTTAAGGTAAGTTGGGTATTTGTGTTCAGAAATTTCTTATGAAGATTTCTTCCATTTTCATACTGTTTCCGAGATCTTTTTTTGTATGCGAACAGACATCTTCCTCCAGTGTGTATCACTTAGTGTATTTGTGTCTTGTGATGTATTCTTCAAGGAATGTTATTAAACAACAAAAAGCAAAATCATCAAGCAAGAAGATTGTTTCTAAGAACGTTCATAAATATCTTCATTCCACTGTACATCTGATGATCTGTTCTTCAGGGCAACTGTGTCTTGCAGTCAGCCAATGGCCTATCGGGCTGACTCACAAGGAGAAGTAACTGAGGGTGGCAGCGGAGAGGACCATCTCATCAGCTTCTCCCAACCAGTGCAGGCAGACAAGATGTTGCTCAGTAGCCAGATACAGGGCACGCCAGGGTCGTCGCAGGTGAGGCTATGTCTTCCTTGAGAATTGGGCAGATATTTGAGTAGTATAGGGAATGATAGTCCGAAAACACTTTTCAAAAACCCCTCTAAAAAGCCTCATTTACTAAATGAGGCTTTGGTGGGACCATTAGCTCTTGCTACTATTGCCCCTACTACAAAGCCACGCCATCACGTTTACCGTGACTTGGCAGGCGGTAACACTGTGCCGTACGGTACGATCAATAATTCTTCTCTTACAAACCCCCTACCCGGCCCACCCCTCAAGTAGTACAAGTTAGGTTCGTCGGCTTTCATATCCACTTTATCTATGTTGTAAGTTTTGACTGACCATATAGGATCGGTGGCTCGCTTACGGCTATCGCCCTCGTGTTCCCCCGGCTGGTATAGATACCTAACTAAGGCCCTATCTGGTATCTGTTTCTCCTTTCCACGCAATGGAGCAGACGACTCTGCTAACACTGATTTTAGTTTGATAGCGTCTGCCGGTTTCTTACCAGTGAGCCGGGTTACTTCATGGTTGATTGCCGACACCACCTCGGGTAACCTCGCTACCCATTCGGTCGATCGTTTTCCAGTGGTTGTCATTTCCCTAGCATATTGATGACCGAACAAGCGCTCAGCCAAAGTCCTATTAAATCTCTCAACTATAGCTTGGCTGCGATGGGCTCCGGCCGTGCCACGTCTGACCTTTGTATCGTGTTTGGCTAGCAGTTGTGAAACGGCACCCATGAACTCCCGTCCGGGATCAACTTGCAGCTCTGTTGGCCAAGTCAGCGGGCTGCGTTTGTATATACGTTCTAATCCTTTGGCTACTTTGGCCGAATCTTTCGTGGTCAAGGGTTCGGCTTCCTTGTAACGACTGGCTACGTCCACTACGGTTAAGGCATACTTGTACCTCTTATCATGAGGTAGGAACAGTAGGTCTGCCTGGTGAATGCTATTAGGTATGTTAATTCCGAAACTCCTTCTAGGTACGTAGCGTGGCGCCGGCAAATAGATCTGCCACAGGGCTTGTTTTTCAAGCCACGCTTTGGCTTTCTCTGGTGATACTCGTGCCATTTTAGATAGCTTATCTACTGCGCTAGCTCCTTTCCAATATCCACGCGGGCTGTAATAAATAGCCTCAAATTTTTTCATGTCCATACGCGTATGTGTTTATACCATCAATAGCTATCCAACGTTTCGTGTCCATAGGCGATAGGGACGTCTTGTTTATAGTCAGTCCGTATATCTTATGTCCATCACTTCTAAGCGTGTTCATCTTATGCCTAAAGGTACGGGTCTTGAACAGAGCCTCCTTGAATCTGGCGTGTTTGATGTGTTGTTTCACCACATACTTCTTAACCCCCTTAGCCTTCCGGATCTCACTATTGTCGGCTTTCAATATGGAGTACATCTTAGGTCTCAAACCTATGTACTCAGCTATTGGCGTGCCAGCACACTCGTCCTTCATCTTACCTAGGACCTTTTTATTTACCGTGCTGTGTATAGTTTGGGTCTTAGGATAGTCGCTGGTGTCGTATAAATCGAGGTGTTTCCCCATGTCCTCGTACACGTCCTCGGTTCGAATCTCCATCAGCAGGGAATCCGTGTCAGTGTACAACACTTCGCACCTGTCGCCGTACTGTTTCTTGAGCTCGTTGTAGTAAAAGTCGTACATCAGGTGTTTGGATAAATCAAGGATACTCATCCCAACGTAAACAGGTCGGTTGAATTTTATGTGACTTTTCTTCATGTGTATGGCAACTAGGTCGTCTGTGAATATTTTATTACGGTTGAATGCCGGACTGGCTATCAATTTCCTGAGCTTGTCTTCCTCACTAGATCTAACCAGTTTCACGGTTACGCGTTTCCTCAGGTTTTCCATAGTCTTACCAAACACCGAGTTGTTCATGAGCTTGTAGAGATTTTTCTCAAAATCACTGGTGGCTTTTTTTCGTAGGTCTGTGTTCATTCTGATGTAGGGCTCCATCCATGGGCTCTGGTCGAACATGAGCACCCTGTGTATTTTGGTCAGCCTCATACCCAACGACAGGTACAGCTGTAGGTTGCGATAGTGAACGATGTACTTGGTCTTATTCATTAAGTTAGGCACGAGTTTTTCAACGTCTGTCACACGACCACCTGACAAGTTATGTTGGTACTCAGACATCCAGTCTGGGTTAACCCTCATACGTTCGGGTGCAAGGGGATAGCTGTTGTGCGATGCGTGTAATGCCTTGGGATACTCTAAGTCAACCTCGAGGATATAACCTTTGTTCGAATCTGGTGCAATGCTCATAACATCAACGTTTGGTACCCATTCGAATCCTCCTGTAGGTAGATACTGGCTCATGGCCCAGCCGTACAGGTTATTTGCGTCGAGGTAGAGAATGTGATTGGTTGGTTTGTTAGGATCGTAACCTTTCACGTATTGATTATTTGCTTTCGCGTATCGTTTGGATGCCATGGAAATCCCACCTCGCAAGCCTTTCTCAATGAATAGGTGCATGTCATAATCTGTGAGCAATTCCAAATTAACTCCTGTCTTTTTAAGCAAGGCGTCCCACGACAGACCTGGGCTGGTGTAATACCATGCGGGGTCGAGTTTATACTGCTTGAAACATGTTTGCCGAAACGTCTCGAACACGTCGGCTAACAGCAGTACATCTGTCCTCAAGTACAAGTCGTGATAATCGCCAAGGTTCTTACAACCAAGTTTATTCCATACGTTAATCGCGTGCGAGTAATCGTCTCGTGAGACTGACGCCTCATTCAGCTTGCTATAAAAGCAGTCGATAGGAGGTAGTCTGGTCTCTGTGAACTTAGCCCAGCTATCCATGTACTCATATGGGTATACGCCCTTCCTCATGAGCAGGTGTCTAGTCTCGGCGTCTGTGTATCGATCGGTGATAGGGAAGGTATTGTTGGCCTTGACCAGACTGTCGAGTGACGACAGGAGGAATTGAAACGAGTCAATGAACCTAAGTCCGTTTAAGCTGAAGGAGATGTATCTCTCCATGTTGTTGGGGATGCACGATATATTACCATCGATTTTCGCGATGGCCTGCATGATCAAGTGAGAGTCGTATCCTCTCAAGTTGTGAAAGACAACGGGAATGTTTATTGTCTTAGGATTGATTTTAAGCTTGAGGTTGCACGCGTTGTGAGCGGCACCTCTATACTTACCAGTTATGTGGCAGTGATCTCTCACCGAATCACCGTTAAATGGCGAGTCGCACACATGACAGTTAGTGCTACTGGTGTGAGCTATCTTGTCGGCTCTGGTCATACGCATGGGAGCGATTCTATACAATGCATTCCTAATAATTTTTTCTTCCTCCTGCAAGCACTTTAGAAACCTTTCAGCCGCGTCAGGACCCCTATACACTACCGGAGCTTTCGTTTCCCCGTCACAACGGACGACAATGTATCCAAACGAACAGGCTTTATGCTCTTGTGTTTTGTGTGTGAAACTCCCACTAGTGGATGATTCCCCTACAACTAAGGCTTCGAAGTCGGCGTATATGATATAAGGCACAGACATTTGATTCTTGTGATTGTCGAATTTTAGGATATTTTCACCTTCCTTAGGCATGTCGACTCGTATGGCCGTCTGCCCAACACCTTGGCAATCCTCCAGGTGGGATTCTAATAAATCAGCCCGACTGAAACAGTGTAGGCATCGTACACAAAAGTGTTTTTCCCCAACGTGTTTCGACTGGTCGTGCAACAACCGGCTGAGATGTTTTATCCACGTGTAGTGATACGTTTCACCTTTTTGAATCATGAATAAATTAATAACTTGACAATCCTTCACCGGGCTGACCCTGTGTATTATTGTTGTATTACCTTCGTGTCCAAAGACATTTATAGCCAGATTATTCTGTTTTTCTACTTTAGTGATCTGGGATATTGGGGTGGGTTCATCTATACCATCCCAGTTGAGCCCATCGTCCTGTGGATAATTAGAAGGCCTGTTCGGATTAGTGGCAGCTGGAAATAAGGCTGACCTGATAGATAACCTCAAGCAATCGTTTCCTCTATTCTTAACGTTTACTATGGCTTGTTTGTTCTTATAGTAGGGAGGCAAGGCTAGGTATGACCCACCTCTGAACGGCACGTATTTAGCTATGTCTAGATAGACATTATCGATTTTATCTACAGCCCACCCGGACCCCATGTGCGTGTAGCGTTCTAGGTATTCTCGTATCTGCTGAAAACTATTATCGATTGATGCGTCAATGGTCTCTGCATGTGTGACGACCTCTTGTTTACCTCGGAAGTAAGGTTGAACATACTCAGTGGTACTCCCAACCTGCTTATCGAGCGACATTTTCACTGTGATCTGAAACTTGATACTTCCTAGATTATTTAGTTCCTGGTTGACCTTATCAGCTATCAGAGGCTTGATATCTGTAATGTCTATGTTTCTATCAATGTGCATGCGCCAACCTCTCAAATAATTGCCTACGGCGTGCTCAGTGCGCACAAACTGTAGGTCAATAGCTCTATTCTGTCGTAATAATTCTAAAAGCTGTGGTTTTCTCATACGAGAATACCCGCCTAAACCCAAATCGTGTGCCTCGGTTTTCAGTTGTTTTACAGTGGGACGTGCTACGGGGGTATGTGATAACAATGCGGTTAACCCGGCTTTCCCCAATTTTGAATAACCCGTGTATCCAAACTGTTTCGCTTGAGCTTTTAACTGTTTTACCGTAGGAGGGACTTCTAAACCTAGTAATCTCAACAATGCTGGCTTCCGCATTCTAGAATACCCGATAACACCTCTCTGTTTTGCGACCCTCTTGAGCTCGCGCACAGTAGTCATTGTGTTTACACCTAAGAGAACTAATGTCTAATTGGTTCACAGTAAGGGGAGGTAACTCCTCCACTCTTGATAAAAAATATTTTATTTCTTGTAATCATTTATTAACCAAACTCGGTTTGTTGGCCACAATTCTCGTAAGTCTTCCAACAGCTTGTGTGAATCTATGTAGGCATCGATCAGTGTTTGGTTATTTGATAACAATTCGATTAACCCGGCTCTCCCCAGGTTTGAATAACGCCGGCATCCAAGCTGTTTTGCTATAGCTTTTAATTGTTTTACCGTAAGATAGGCTTCCATATTCAAGAATGTATAGTAGACATGTTTACACCTAAGAGAACCAATCTCTAATTGGATTTTATCTTGAGCAGTCGCCTACGTTCTTTTATGTAGTCTTTTTTATTCTCGTATATGAGTTGATGTCTGACTACGTTCGCTCCGTGAGCTTTACATAAACAGTAGTGCCCTTTAACCCCGATACCACACACAGAACACGTGTAGTTAGGACTTCCCATATGGAAACAACAGAACCCCTGATTCCTGCATTTCCTACCACAGGCCTCGGTCTTCCCCATAAGTATATATTCGCATCGGTATGGAGCGGGTCTCATGTTTACTTATATAGGTATTTTAGTTTAATTGCTTAGCAACCAACGCAGTAGCTGCTATACCCAACACTATGAAGCCCAGTTCACGATTTATTTGTCCCTTGGATGGTGTGTAGTACTGAGCGAGTGTGGGTTTATTGAGCGGTTCCAATTGTTTACCAGTTAGTAGGTAGTATTCTTTCATTCCTTCATCGACATCGTAGAATGTTTTAATGGCATGGTTTTCACGTTTGAGTTGTTCGTTAATAAAATCAATCCTCTGGAGGCGTTTTTTAGCGTACTCGGCCTGTGCTCTTTGTAATTTCTCAGTAGCGAGATCGTGTCGCTTCCTTTCTTCCTGTATTTCAGCCGCGTGATCATCTCGTAGTTTCGAGAAGAGGAAATTACTCCCGGAAAATGCCAGGGCATTCACTAACGCCCCACCAACCATCATAGCTATCGTGGCCATCCTATATTTATTTCATTATATTATCAGGTATTATTCCTTGTTTTACTAGGATGTCTTTTGTGGCCATCGCCATACCAAGGTTCATTATGAGCATACCCATATCCTGCAGGTTGAAATCTAGCTTGATAGTTGGTTGTTTAAGCACCATTTTAGTCAACCGAGCGTACCCTACTGCTAGACTGGCTACCACTGTGGCGTGGTATGCGTCGTTGACGAACGTTTTCCCCTCAGACATTATGTATATGATATAAAATATTTTAAATTATAACATGATATGCGGGTCTACCATGGGGGATACCCCCATACCCCCACTGTTGGGGGATACCTCACTGTTGGGTTGTGGCTCACTGTGGGAGGTGTATAACCATGTTATAACCACGGCAGCAGTTACGCCTACAGCCAACAACAGTCGGGTTGGGTTAGTCACTTTATGTTGGTTACACCACCGTTTTTTACCGGCAGCTACTCTCTTAGGATTCTTCTGCCTGGTTACTGTGGGGGGTACCACCACTGGGGTCTCCACCGTCACTGGTTCCTGTGAATCCACTGGGGTTTCCTGTGCAGCATCCATCTATACTATTATTATTATTCTTTCTCTCAAATTGGCAATGTTTTGCCGTGATAATCGCCGCCGTCACTGGAGCCAACAACATACCATATTTGTGGTACAGCCCGCAGCTGATAGAGCTCACGGCGTGTTCGATAAAAGGGTCTTTATCTAGGTCCTCCCACAGGTAAAGTCGGCGCTCTGGTGGAATGGGAAGGAATTGTGATACAATACCGGTGTATATCTGGGTCATAGCCGATCCTATTGTCTTTGTCATTTCTGCTCCGAGCCGGGACTCGTATCTAGCGTACAGCTTATCGATTTCTTCGGCTGACATTTTGTTAATTTTATCTGGAGTGTAGTCTCCAAAGTAATGTTTGGCTTTGCCGCCAACAGCCAACGCCACCAGTTTCTCTCGCTTGGGGGAATCCCCAGTTGGGGAACCCTCCACAGACAATTGTTCGAGCAATTCCTCACACTCCATCTTATAATATAACAAGTAAGATTTAGTTTTAACTATATAATACCCGATGCAGACAAAACACAGAGAAATGAAAGTTAAGTTGCACACGACAAATACTTCAAATATCATAGCTATGCTTAGCATTTGCTTAGCTTTGCTTAGCTTTGCTTAGCTTTTACTTAGCTTTGCTTAGCAAACTATATATGCTACTGGTTGGTCGGTTTTTAGTACGAGCTTAGCGTGTTTAGTTTCAGCGAGCTGTTTCTTCACCCGTTCCCGTTCTAATTTACTCATCACATCGTTCTCTCTCAAACACTCCTCGAACGAATCCCTGTCCTTGCAGTGAAATAAGGCCACCCATCGCGTCTGCTCCCTGAGGTCTTTCAACACCGAGTTGAACTTCTGCGTTAGCACCCAGACGCTGTGATTTGCATGCCGGCCGGAGAAGGCCAGGTACGATAGCATGTCTCTCTTTTTTGTTATCTCGCGATTAGCGCTGCAGTCGTCCAGTATAAACAGCGTCGGTTCCCCTTTAAATTTCTCGTGAAGAGCTTTCAACCAGTCCTGCAGGCGTGTTCCAGGGTCGATTTTGTGTACGTCCGGGTCCGTCATCACCCAAGGTCGCGCGTACGTTTTATTCATGCCCAGAGTAGGGCACATGATAACGATGTTATCGAACACATCCTTGTAGTAACCCTCCAACATATCCAACACGAAAACGGTCTTCCCACAGCCAGTCTGCCCGCATATGATAGCGCAGTGTGGGTCAGTGGGGAGGTGGATGGTGGGGTACCCCCCACTAGTAGATGGCTTGCACAAATCTCCCATTGTCTATATTAAGTTGCGCGTCCATAATAACGTACAAATATAATTTCAACTTACCAGCGGTTTGAGCCTTCTTAGTAATCTGGATGGTTATCCCTTCGCTGCCGTTATCTATACGACGCCCGCTGCCATGCAGTTTATCATCATCCGTGGATCGCATGTCCAACCATAGGGCATACTTGGTGGTCAGGTATTCACCGATCTGCACGGAGCCGAGGTCCAGGTCCTTTGTTATGTAGTCCCCCACTGGTAGCTTTTTTATCTCATCCCACTGCTGGTGTGGCCTCATACCATGACTGAACAGCTGGTTGGGCACGCCCTCGATGGTCACTTCCACCTTTTCAATCTCGGGGTTGAAAAACTTCTCGCTGTCCCTCCGGAATGGATCATAATCCTCCACGGGGACGACCAGGATACCTTTCATCGATCGCGCCGGCACGTTCAGGTTGATATTCCACACAGTGTCGCTCTTATCTCGCACGACTGATCTATGCCTCAGTACGCGATCGTACAGTATAGCCATCTTCCCAGAGTACTGACTTCGAACCTGCCTGGCCAGCTCCGGGCTAGTGACCATGTCGAACTCCAGAGAGATGTTGTCTATGGCATAACTGGCCTCATCACCGTTCGGCGTACGCACTACTTTGCTATAGTCGTTAAACGTGAGCTCGTATTCTAGCCTATCACCCAGTGCGGCCTGGTAAAACGGCGCGTGTCCCGTGAGCAACTCGAAGTCGAGCGGCACGCAGAATCGATTCCCGTATGCTAGAGCGATAGCCTTTTCACCGTCCGATAGCTTGTCTTGCTGGTCTGTCGTGAAGACGTATCCTATGCGCGCCCGGGTTGATTTGCTGATACCCTGGTACACATCATTGACTCGTTCTCTCTCGCTTTTCCAGAGATCCTTGTAGCAGTGAAACACGTCGCTGTCGTCGATGCTCAGTACCTCGTTACCGCTGATCTTGACGGTCGTTTTCTTGATGATAGCTCGACCCACGTTCCGCACTAGCTCGCGTTTGTCGTTGTCGGAGGTCAACGTGATATTAAACGCCAGTCGAACAGTGCCTGGTACAATGAGGTCATTCTCACCAAGGTTTGGAAATCTAACCAGCAGAGTTTGATTCTGGTCTATCTTGCTGGGGTTGTTGGTGATGGTCACCGACTGTCGCACGGCTCTGGCACCTAATGGCTCTCTCAATTTTCTGAAAGGATCTAATTTTCTACCGTACATTGTTATATATAAATAAAATATATTTAAATACTAATGGATGAAGACATACCTATGGATGATATGCGGGGCGCTAGTGCCCAGGTATACGATGATGAGCAGGAGACCTCATTTACTAGTTTGCCATTGAGCCAACAACTTTTAGAAACAACGGTAAATGATTATTACGAAGGATTAAAAAGCGATAAAAACTACGTTGAACCAAAGGGTCGAGACTACAATAATTTTTTTATTGATAAAAAGGGTGTTCTACGTCTTAAGTCTGCCCCAGAGGTCAACCTCTTTAACAAGATCAATAAAAAACCACTGGCCTTGTCAACTCTAGCCAGCCGCAATGGTGGTGGTGAATTTATCATTAAACATCTAAACATGCCTGATTACGGTGGTGCAATACCTAAGACCGTTAAAGAAGATCTGCAAGCTACCAGATCCCACCTCACCACTATAGATGAAATGACGCCAGAGCGTGCTACAGAAGCCTCGGACAGCATAGAAAAACTGTTGAGCACCTACTGGGACAAACCGTTACCGGGGTTTGACTTTCCGGTAAGGGAACTGTACGGCTTAGACGAAGCCGTGAAACGCGTGCGTGGAGAACTCGTGAACAACATGGGGAAACTGAACGAAATCGACGAGCACATCGCTAGGGGAAAAACCAAACTCACCGAAACTGACGACGATGATATGAAGAATCGTATCAATGAACGAATACGTGATTTAGAAGACGAGAGACGTACACGATTGGAAGCCGCTTCCTCGAATCGTGAACATCTTCGATCCCAGATCAGTCGTATTCGGGAAACAATCGATAGAATACTGAACGAAGATACAACTTTAGCCAACAGGATTCGGATATTGTTCCGGGAGCAAGGGATCACCATCGCCAGCATTCTGACTGCATTGGGTTTCATCATATCAACCCTGGTGGTGTCACTGGTGGGGGGTGCCCCTGTTGGGTCTACAGGAGGTGGCGGAACTCCAAGTGGCGGTGGTGGTGTTAAAGACTGGATTAAAAAACTCGGGGAAGGTCTAGCTAAACTAGCTGGTAAAGCCGCCGAAGCCCTTCCCGGCATCCTGGGTAGCATCGTCTCGTGGTTGTTGAGCGCTCTGTCTAAAACTACCATGTGGCTCAGTCAAAACCTGTGGGCAGCCATCGTCGCCGTGGCGGGTCTGGTATACGTAGCGGCTAAGAAATCTTTAACCAAATAAGTCCCAAAGTTACCCCACCAACCACTAAGGCTGTTTTATTATCAATATGCTGCTGATAGGTGGTGGAAACCCCCACACCCCCAGGGGGTACCTCCACATGAATTTTAGGCTCCGGAGGTGGCGCCACTATACCCTTTTCACGTGGTTGGGTGCGTGGGATATGTGGGGTGTTAATATCGGGGTTGATACCCAACTTTTGGTCCGCCGTGGCTATGACTATTTTGTTGTTATAACCCACCACTTTTTTTACTCTCAGTTGCATATCACTCGGAGACATATACAACCCCACACCGAACACGTAGTTAACTTTCGATCTGGCGTATTCTAACACGTTTTGGTAGCGTTCGATGGCCCGCGGGAGATCAACTGGAGAATTAATAGCATCCTCAACGTTGGCAACGAATTGTTTCTGAGCGTCGTAAGCAGTTCCCTTACCGATGATGTTGGAACGCGTTTGCGACTGCGCACCCAACAGCGACCACACATACGTTCGAATCGAGTCGTTCAAGCGTATTGTACCAGCACGAGTGAATCCTTTCGATGTGTCCAGCATGAACATTTTCCACCCGTCTGCGGTTGACTGCTCCACTTTCTGGACTGTGAAAGCAACACCACCTTTAAAGTTCATACGATCATCCCTCCATTCATTACTCGACAAAGCAAAGTCCGGGCGTAGTTTACCTTGTTTCAGTATAAGATCACTGAGTTCTTTCACTGATCGCACGCCATCAGAAGGAATACCCAACCCGTGGTTCGGCCCCGGCAAACGCCAATCCGTCTTCGGGTTTATTTCGAATTCATTACAAATACGTTCATAGGCCCGTCTATCGTATGGGTTGTTTGTTGCGTCCCACGCTTTATCCTGTGGGAGGGGGGCACTGATCTCTTTAAGGATACGTCTGACCTGGTAGTACACGTGGAATTTGAACACAGACTGACTCAGCGGTCCACGCCGAGTGTCGGCCAATGCCACACCACACCCCGTTGTAGCGCACCACACAGCAAAGTTGAATTGATTCTGCCAGAACTGCATAGGGTTGTTGAACCACGCGTGGACTACCTCAATGTTAGTCACCATAAGCTTATACTTATCGAACACATCTAAAAGCTGGGCATTGAAATACAACTCAGGAGCAACCACGATCTTCATGGGGGAGAAATCTACATCCAGTTTAGGGTAAAACACACCAGGGGAATACATTTTAAAACTATTATATAAATAAATATATATGTAATATGTACATAACACTTCCTGGAATAACGAGCGGTGAGGCCGTTCAGCTGACGCACGCGATCGATAACACGTCAGGTCAACTCGAAGTCGCACTCTGCGATATCACCTACCTACCACAATGGACTAACATTAATATCAGCAACAATAAGCTGTTCGTCAGTGGAACTCGCAGTCAGATAACTGACGGCTACTACAGCGTGTGCTCGCTAAACGACGAGGTCTTCAAACCCCTGGGAGCCGAACTCAAGATGAACGACTCAAACGGCACAGTGGTGTTAATCAACAACGGAAGAACCTCCTTGAGGCTCGGCCGACCATTAGCGAGGATACTCGGTATGTCTCCTGACGAGATAAAACCAACAACAACCGTCACAGGCACGAAGTTACCCGAACTAGTACCGTACCGAGAGCTATACATTCATCTCGGTCAGGTGAGCACAACGTATAACATTCAAGGAGGCCACCCTTCCACTATACTGAGAGCAGTGCCGGTGAAAACTGAGAAATTCAACGACGGTAGAACCGAGTCGTTTTCACCACGGCAGTATAAGAGATTAACCCAGGGCAACATACCTGAACTGACAATATCAGTGTTAGATATAAATCATAATCCTGTAAATATAGGATACCTCAGCTTAACGCTTCACGTAACATGACCAGCGCACAAGGACCCGGAGTGAAAAAATGCGTCAATATCGGGATCTCCGACCTCGGAGACACACGCGGTTTCGACGCTCCCGGAGTAGATGGTAAAACGTACGCCTTGCAACTGAAAAACAACATTTACAAACGCGTTGAAGTCTCCTCCGGTGGAGCCCTAAGCGATGTAGTAGATACCACAGGAGCAACAGTCAACACTAAGTACGCCCTCGTCAACACCGGTGATGACAACTGGAGAATATACCCATCATTCGGAGGTAAACTGTTCGACTTAGATGATGTTGAGAGAACTGCCATCGAAAAGAACCGGCCATATAAGCTCGTCTTCACTGAAGATGACAAGTGGGTGTTGTTAACCGATTACGACAACTACTGGTTTCTCAATATTAAGCTCTTCTCCCCCTACGTGTTCACTGATAACAAAGACCACTACCTAAACAAAGTCGTGAACGATGGATTCCTGCTCGTGGCTTACGTCCCAACTCAGAGACGCAGCGTAGTCGTCAGCCCAATCAGCAATTCACCACTCCACATGCTATCGAGTAAAACAGGCATGCAAAACGTGACATTACAGTTGGTGTCTGAATTCGAAGGTGTGGACAAAATACTAGATGGTATACCATCAAACACAACACTGGTCATCAGAGTCTACCTAGGGGAATCATCGGGGGATAACGTCGAGATCGTGAAGGGGGTCAAAATAGGGTGGGAGAAACGACACAATAATCAAGTTTGCCGCGTTTACGTGCGGGTGGGTGTCGGCTCCAACACCAGTCTGCAGGGTGTCAACGTGATCGTGGAAAACAAGATATCACTAACCAAGATCTTCCTACCTAACAACATACACTTTATTAATATGAATTTAATCCCTGAATTATTAACAGAAAACCAGTTGAAAATTATATAATAATATTATAATAATGACCAGTCATCATCCCAACACTACACTTAACGACTTGGGAGACACGGAGGGATTCGATCAGCCTGGTGAGGAAGATGAATTATACATCCTACACTTCAAAGACAACGTGTACAGACGGGTGTCGTTACCAGATTTAAAAGAGCCCAAATGGCTGCTCAACTTAACACTCACCTCACCTTATATCACAATAAACATAAATACGTGGATGATCTCTAAGATTAGGAACAACGGTATCTGGCCCGGGGATTTCATTCCGGAGAGAGAATTAGCATTCAAGATAGCTACTGCTGGTGCTGAAAAAAATATATTAAATTCTGGGCCAAAAAATAAATTAACATTTAGCTATAATACTCGTAACATAAATCTTGTTAATAGAATATTCTCCCCTTTCACACTCATCATAGAAGTCTTCTTTACGTCTTTACTACATGAAAACATCTCAAGAGTACACCAAATTTTACCCGGGGTGTCAATACACTGGTATGACGAACAACACACATTCAAATATTGTCGTATTGTTATACAACAGAATACCACGGGTCCTATAAACAGCTTAATAAACCTCAGTGGGGTTTTTATTACAACAGAAAAGTCTATTAGCCTCTCACCTATTACCCTGATTAGTAATCTAAAACTTGTAGACTTCAAATTCATTGATAAAGTATTAACTGAAACCCAATTAAAATATCTTTCATAATATATATTATAGGATGGGTCTGTACCCAGTCGTAGGGGAAGTAGCGAAGACGCTGGAAACCGTAGATGGGTTCCGCTTGAGGCAGTTATGTGATGTGAAACATCAACTAGAACAAGACCGTGACACGCGGAAAGCTCTATGTAAGAAATACAATAGAGCTTTCAATATCGTGGACGGGGCTGACACTACCCTTATGGCAACCAGCATGGGACTAGGGGCGGCAGGCGTTGGGTTGTTAACCACCATCGTGGCTGCACCTATAGTGCTAGGTATTGAAATAACAGCTGGGGTTACAGGGTTGGTAGGGTTGGCGCTTAAGTTAGTATCACGCAGACTTAATCGTAAGGCATTGAAACACGACGAGATCAGGGTTCTGGCCGAAGCAAAGCTGAACACAGTGAGTGAGCGAATTTCCACGGCACTCTCTGACAGTAAGATATCAGAAGAGGAGTTTCGTTCAATCCTCTCTGAACTCACAAAATATAACGGAATGAAACAAGATATTCGGTCCAAATCTCGTAAGTCTGCTATCAACGAGGACGAGAAAAAAAAGTACATAGAACAGGGAATACAAAAAGCCCAACAAGCTTTTATTACGAACACAAAAGAGATCATAGGCGGTTCACGTTAAACTGTTTCCTCGATATAAACATAACATAGCCGTAAGCGAGCCACCGATCCTATATGGTCAGTCAAAACTTACAACAAATTATTGATCGTACCGTACGGCACAGTGTTACCGCCTGCCAAGTCACGGTAAACGTGATGGCGTGGCTTTGTAGTAGGGGCAATAGTAGCAAGAGCTAATGGTCCCACCAAAGCCTCATTTAGTAAATGAGGCTTTTTAGAGGGGTTTTTGAAAAGTGTTTTCGGACTATCATTCCCTATACTACTATTTGGAATCATAGATTTTACTACCCTGTGCCTTAAGAAACTCAGCTGACTGAGACTCCATGTTGTTTTCCTCACTGTAGACACCCATGCAGAAACTGGTGAGACGAATGACACGCTTCTTTGTGAAGACTCCCCGGGATGAGACGCTGAGTGAGATGTACAAGGTGTTTGACAGTCTCAGCTACACCTGGAAGAAGAGCAGTCCCAGCATGGTGAGCATGAAAGAAGCTACTACCACACTGAATGAAGAGAATGTTATGAACATCACCCAATGTGGCTGTGGGTGTGGCTGTGGGTGTGTGTGCATGTGGGTTTGTGTGTGGGTGTAGGGGGAAATATTTCAGTAACGACTGTTTCTCTAAATGTGTACTGTGTAAACAAATATTTCATGGTCCAAAACAATTTAGTATTTTATTCAGTATATAAATGAGTTTTTAAGATCAAATTAAGAGTTGCAAGAGTAGTAAGCTATAAATAATTGTGAAAATCAGAGACAGCTGCAAGTGGTATGACTCCATTAAAGTGTAATATCATCATGCAGAAATATTTAGATAGGGCCAGAATGTGTCTGTCCAGGAGAAGACTGCAAGTAAGATCAGACTGTATTGACATGGTTCACTTTTCTCCAGTTGACTGTGACAACCAAGGACAAGCGGAATAACCCCCTGGTATTCAAAGCCTGCATTATTGACATGGGAGATAACCTACTGGTAGACTTCAGACTCTCCAAGGTGAATAATAAGTTATGAAAAAATATGCCTCTTTGTAAGTCTTAATGACAAAGCCTTTGTGAAATTAACAATTAGTAGGAACTATTTACAACTTTGAATCAGCAGACTTTGTAGCAAACATGTTTCCACATAATTCGCTGTCTTTGTCTAAATTTTATGGTGAATGGGTTCAATCAATCAGAGCTAATATCACAGTACTTTAGGCGATGCCCCCTGGTGTCCCATCCTTGTGAGATGCCCCCTGTTGTCGCATGACCCAATCCCCATGACAGGAGTATTATGACACTTGTTAACATCTGTTTGCAGGGTGATGGTTTGGAGTTCAAGAAACACTTCATGAAGGTGAAGGACAGGATGAAGATGGTGATCCGCAAGGCTCCCCCCATGTGGCCGTTACATCCCACTAGATGATGTGTGATATTGTGTACAGTAGTCTTGTCAACATGAATACGTGAACATCTCATGTTCACCAGCATGATTGTCTCTACTGCCAAAGCAAGGTCTGCTTCAGCACTTAACACATGAACTAGAGATAGTCTTGTCTACAACAGTGTAGTTTTCTCTTCTACACCAGCTAGATGGATACAGACTCTACTTCAGCACTTAATACATGAACTCATCACGATGGTGTTGCCTCAAGAACTATCCTCCATGTAGACAGCATCTACCACACTGGCCTCCTGGTGTGGCCCTCACAGTACATATTATCACTGATTACAGGGGCTGCAAACACTGCAATAAGACACAACTAGCCCGAATATCAGTAAGGACAGATATTTAATTAACTGAAGACAACTTTATTTCACATGCCTGTTTGTCAGACTGGATCTTGGGAAGACTGCAGGAATCAGTTATCTCATTTGACAGGTGTACATGAATGGACAGGTGTGGTAAGTCTTTATGTAGCCACAAGTTGTGAGTACTTTAATAATATGGCAACAGTTAGGAATCATAATGAAGATTTCAGATACGTCTACAAAAATGAGAACTGCTCTGCTTTTTAAATGTAAGCAGGTTGTGAACTTCAAGCTGAACCAAATATAGATAAAAATATGGTGTCAGTGTTTAGTGTGGAAGCATGTTTCTCATAAGCTGTTATATATCATAAGCTATTATGCACATGCTCATATCTTATTGCTACTTTCTTGAAATTGTACCAGTTTATCAACTTGAACTGCAGCTTAGGTGAAGTAATGATAGAGAACAGGTGTCAGACAGGCACTGAACAGTATTTTTCATCATATTTTGTTATCAGAATATATCAATCATGTAACCTCATATTTCATGCTCAAAATCACCAAAATCTAGAAATAAATTTTTATATATCGTAGAAATCATTTATTTTGTAATTTGTACCACTCCCCGCTTGATGTGAACTGATGTTTGATGTCACTGTAAGTTGTTGTGTAATTCTGTGATCTGTGTCAGGGTCACACTGGCATTAACAAAGCATTCAACAGTATTTTAATTACATTATGGCATACCAGCTGCTGGTGACATCTCAAAGTCAAGTGGTCTCTGATCTTTAGGAATTTGGTGAAACCCACAACATGGGTATGGCGTTGACAAACCCAGAAGTAATTACATTGAACCAAGATATAAACCCACAATCACTGGCAGGCCAAGGGATGCAACACAACACTTGTATCACTATATATATACACCTGTTAGACTCGGCACAGGTCTCGATGAGGCTGTCATGTACTTCTGAAAGTAGTTCCATGTAACACCTTGAACACTACTATAGGTGAACTGACTACAGATCTGGTGAAACCATGAACTATATCCAGGTCCAGTCCGGGATTTGAACCCAAATTTATGGGAGTCTCCAAAGAGCAATTCTACATACTGAATTGTGGGGTTGAGAGTGAGTTTGTTGGTCTAATACTACTTGTAGCAGTATTACAGCAGGGGACACACAGGCTTCACACATTGTACCATCGGGGAGTAATGGATAGGAAGTTTGAGTCACCCATGTTCAGTACTAGTTGCAACAAGATCACTGAAACCATAGCGATAGATTCATAAATATTTTATTCATAATGAAACATCGGTCACTCCTATCACATCTGGTGCATAAAATAACTTTCTGCCAGTTGGCATGGTTACAATGACACGATAACATGGTGACTGGAGAAATGTTGCCATAGTTACACAATTATTCAATGAAAATTATCACAATGAAAAAAGGAATGCCAGTTTCGCTGTAACAAAACCATACAGAAATAGCAGAATCAGAAGCAACGTAAAGAAGCTTCAGAGGTCAAAGTATTGAGTACAAATAATCTGAAGTAGAGTCCATTAGAAATGGAATGATGAGTAGGTGGACGTTTTATGCAGAGTCAGCACTATCTCTTTTATGTAGAATCCGCACTAATCTATCTACTGCTCTAAGACAGCATCAAGTTCTGTTTCTAAATAATTCACAAAGTTAAGCAGGTTCACAACTGCCACGTGTAAGAAATCGTCTAGTCACTGACTGAGACAAATCAAATGTTGTCTTCAATCTTGTGTTTACCCTTTACCAGCCAACTATATTCTTATGTGAGCACTGTGCCAACCAACAACAGAAAACTCCACTCACAGCACTGCACAGATAACCTAGTGTAACTCAGGGCTAGTGACTTGCCTACATGCTTACACACATCTGCTCATTCTAACGCTATCAACAAACACCTTAAAAGAACCTGAAATGTCACTCTTAAATATGAACAGTTTACTTCATGTGAATTGAACCGATATAGGTAACAAAGTGAGCTCCATTTATGACATAGGGGTCGACATTTAACCCTCTCAAAAACAATCTCTGTACTAACACCCCTTGAGGCACCAATATCTCATATGACAGTTACACTATATACCCCAAAACCCACTGGAAATATATACTGTATGCGTAGTAATAGTGCCATATTATCAACAGTGTTATAACCATATATAACATGCATATACACCATGTAGAAATCATGACATCAACTCTGGTGCTAATTATATAATTCAATAGGGGAGAGTGAGTGAGTGACTTGGGTTTAATCTACAGTATTCAATCATACCATTTCACGTCAAGACATTATGGCCATGGGAGTCATATTTAAACAAATCATGTCAAATTTACATTCTTCATAGGGTAGACAATGTATTTGATCTGGACTACCAGTTCTTAGACTTCCCTTTTGGCGGCAGTGGCGGTGACTCATTTAGATTTTGTTTCCTGGTGATGGGTGTTTAAATTTGAGTGTGTGGGTTTGAATCCCGGAGAGACTCAACCCCCCCTGCAAGTAACAGAATCTGGACTATGTATCTTAGTTTGTCCTAATAATAAACAACATTCCCCACATGCTTGCCTAGAATATCAACCAGTCAGTACTTAGTAGACAAATGCAAGTTCATTTAGCCATGACAAGGGAAGGTAATGTCACGTGGTGAGTAGTTGCAAGGTAAGGTTATTGCAACATGTATTAAATTGTAGCACAAAATATACACACATTTTTACCAATAACCACTCATGGATGGGTGTGTGGTATTGTCAGGTGTAAAATTTATACATCGACACCATTACTAACTCATGACACTGAAATTTATATGTGTAAGAGTGTTATGTACTATGAAACAATCTGACCCAGTGGCACAGGAAACACAGTGATACACAGCAGAACACATGCCTTGGGAAGCTCATCTACAACTGCTACCTGTGTTACAATGGCAACACTTATTGCACAATAAAATGACTTGAAGAAAACATAATTGCATTTGGTACCACAGTGACTGAAGAAAAACAACCATCAATTATTACATAAATCTGACAAAATAGAAGCACACACTTGAGAAGACAATGAATTGATGAGTAAATGTTGATGGACGTCACATTCAGCAATATTTCAATTGACGAACCATTGGTTCAGAGCAAGTGAATATGGTTTCACACCAACTTCCAGCAATGAAACAGCAGGAATGCAACAAAATGGCTTGACAGATCACACCTATGTGGGAATCAAACCCAGCGCTTTCATGTGGCAAGCTACCATGTCAAGCACTAGGCTGCCTCTCGGTGACTGGAAGCAAGAACAAGCCCTTGAGGTAATGTGACACCCAATCAGCCATCAGGTCACCTCATCCTCATCTAGGTCACTTCGTACAAGATGGGAGCCATGGGGTATCCTAGCAGTTAAAGCATTTGCCATCAGGCTGAAGATCGGGGTTTGATTCCCCACATAAGTACTAAGTGTGAAGCACATTTCAGGTGCCACCTGCCATGACATTGCTAAACACTAAAGTCACTCATACTAGCTGGAGGTATTGACCCAGAATGTCCACAAGTACATCTCTAGGTAAGAATGGATTGCATATACAAGCTGACTATGACGCTGGAGTAAATGGGCAGTCTGTAAGTTCAACAGGTAACGCACCAATGATGTACGGAAGAAGCAGCATGCACAATAGGACTAGACAGAAGCTTGATACACTGTAACACACTGCATGCAGGAGGCTGACTTAGATTGGTAATATTACACACGATTTTCAACTCTGTGACTTGTCCATTGTAAAGAAAGAGTTTTTATGTGCAATAAGGTTGCAAATACACTAAGATTCTTGGGTATTTTAGCACTGTACAGAGGTTTACAATGTAATCAGTGTAAAACAACTTATCTTTGGGAACCTAATAAAAAATAATAAAATCACCTATTTTCCATTATGGGTACTTTTGGCAAGTCTTTAGCCTTAGACTTGGACTGAACATGTAGATGAATGGACCAGGTCCTCAAGCAGTGTATACACACAACAATGATGAATGATGAAAGGTAATTATCTCTCACTTACAACTTATTTTGGCATTTCTAAGCAACATTTGCAAAATTGGCAAAACACAAAAGTGAAGCATTAAAATAGGAATAAAGACTCTTATGCTATTCCCACGTGTAAGGACACGCTTACTCATGGTATGAAGATGTAGTGGAAGTGTAGCTTGTCTACAACCATCTGTACCACACACACATCCCTCACTATACCATTTGACATACCCTCATTATAACAAACATTACTACCTGCATACATGTTTAATGCTACCAATGATGACATAACACATCAGTCCCTAGCAACAATATCCACGACACTGATGACTCTCACCTGTCATCTTGAATAACTTGAATGTAACTTCATTTCACCTGGACTTGGTTTCTCTATAGATCAATATATCTATATGACTGCTGGTGGAAACTCCTTTGTCCAACCAAAAAACCACACTATCCAATTGCAACAAAATTCATTCAAAATCAATGAGAAAACAGCCATGCAAAAAAATTACTTTGGTTTCCTTAACAGCATATCCAAAACATCTGCCTACATTACGATTATTGGATGTGATTTACATGAAACAGAAAAGTTTGACTGCCATGTTCACAAATGAATGAAACACTGACATTTTCTTCATCCATTACTTGGGGAAAACACCCTACTCCAGTCTTCATAGGGATATTTCACATCCTTTATGACACAAAAACAACGATTCTCATATGTCAAGATCCCTAGGCCTAGACAAAAGTTGAGCAGCACAAAGTAATGCAGTAGGTCGATGAACAGAACAAGGATGAAACTCTAATGAATCAGACTCACATATGCAAACTCATTACGTATCCATTGACAGAAGACCTACAATACGCATTGGTCACGTGATCAGTGTCTGAAATCTGTAAACATTACACATTCACAGACCCTGCATTTCTATTCACACATAGACAGCATTGTCAGGTTCAGATTGTTGCAGTCAACCTCAAATGACCCATTTATACAATACTCATGGTAATAAATACACATATTTACATGCCATATACAGAGTGATATAATATACAATTATACAATATATACAATAACATCCTGTGGTTTACAGCTGTTAGATGGCAGACACTTCTGTTTAATTGTATAGCATCCATGACAAATGTTGAGGCATACAAACTTTGAAGAAGGAGGCAGTGAGATTAGATATATTCAGGAACTATTTGGTGTTTAGGAACACAGATAAATATAACTGTACTCATATAAGTGTACTTTGTTAGATAGTGTTTCAAAAGCCTAGAGACAACAATCTTGAGGAATATCTCAAAGGTTAATATCCTACATTCTCTCATCTAAACTGACAAATTAAAACCAGATCACCAAATCTAATTGTTTCAGACAGTAAGATTACAAAGGTTGAAATGACTCACCAACATTGTGTCACCCAAATTATTCGGTCTAATGTTCATTAATGCTACATATCCAAACAGCTGCTTTGGCTCCAATAAAAGTAATCAATTAGTCTAGTGGTCATGTCCTCATAATGTCTTAATAAGGACCAGATGTTGTTACCTGTAGAGACCCAGTTGTTTTACATGTTATGACACCCAAACACATGTAATATATAAACTACAGTAAATATATACGTCCTCACTGCTGCATCTTTGACATTTCTTCGAAACCATCAAGATTCCCCTGGTAAATTATTCACTTGAGATTTTATGTTCAAAAACAATATGAGTATAATTGTTTGATCAGTATTCTAGTAGTTGGTGAATCAAAAATGAAACATACAACTTAACGAATGACAACTTGTTGCTTATTGCTGTAAACGACATTTCGATGTCAATACTTCCATAGGAACATAAATTATCTACATTGAAACATCACTTAACACAACAAACAAGAGGTTGTCATCCATAAGGTTGTATGTTTCATTTTTGATAGTTTAAGGAGAACATTCAGTTTTTCTCATTTTTTGATTTGAAGAAATACATGACCTTTTTGTTCATTAAGATGATTAGCATAATGACAATGTTTGAATGACTCAACTAAAAAGTGAAACAGTGTTACCTGCCCTTGCAATGAATACAAACCAGCTAATGCACATAATGGCCAGTGATATGGTGTCAGCATGAATTTACAGATTCTTACGGGACTGGAGTCGGACTACACATACAACCATGTGAACATAGTCTCTGGGAAACGCTGACAAATGTTGAAAATACTGTCTTCCACATTCTCAGCAAAACAATTGTGCAGCACCTCAAGATCACCATCCTTCAAAGACAGATGACAATATATCCTTTGTTAACGTAATCACATGCAATATCTACATAATAAATTTTCATTGAATGTGAATATATTACTTTGTATATGTGAGCATGTGGGTGGCAAGTTTGGAGGTCTATTGCAACTTGAGGACATTCTATACAATGTTCCCTTTCCACAGCTTTGTCATCTGTAGATGAAACTTTCAACATCTTCGACATCATACACAGTCACATCACATCCGACAAATTAGTAGTGACATCACATACAGACATCGTAGTGACATCACATCCAACAAGTTAGTAGTGACATCACAAACAGACATCGTAGTGACATCACATCCAACAAGTTAGTAGTGACATCACATATAGACATTGTAGTGACATCAAACATTGGCATCTTAGTGATGCCATATACACTACAGACGTCTTAGCGACATCACATACCAACATCGTAATGACATCACATACCGACATCGTAGTGACATGACATACCAACATCGTAGTGACATCACATACCGACATCGTAGTGACATGACATACCAACATCGTAGTGACATCACATACCGACATCATAGTGACATGACATACCGACATCGTAGTGACATCACATACCAAAAGCATATCACATATATCATATACCAGAGTCATCAAAGAGTTGATCATCCCTCCCAGTCAAACAGTGCACACATGATACCGTCTGCTACACTGTCTGTGACATCAACTTGAGGACAATCATTACCCCAAGGAACACCCTCATAATCCAACAAATTCCTTCCTTCCTGGGACAGCTACACACATCTGCTGCAAATTAGCTGATAATCACTTCACCAGAAGTTCTTTAAGTTTCTATGGAAACAGGTCTCTGTATCCCACACATCTCCAGATGCCACTTCATCCTCATCGCTAAGTCGTCACTGAACACAGACTTCAATCATGCATAAATCTTGGTCATTTCATAATGTCACCAAGTTTGTTCACAATGAGTTTGTTCCACTTCCTGAACACAGTGCCAGGGAGTGCCCCTGCTAGCTGTCGAGAGCGTCCAGCACCTTCATGATCTGTTGCTTGATGATCCTGGTGGCGTCAGCCGCCTTGCTGATGATGAACCTGTCCATGTCCGTGACGTGGAAGCCCTCGTCCTCACTTGTACCGTACTTGAATGTGATGAAGTCAGGGTGTTTCTTTTTGGATGTTATTTTGACGACACTGCCTAGAGCACGGCGAGCTTGAATGTAGGCCATACCCTTCTTCTTGGGGATGTCTCGGAGAACATAGAGGTGGGACGATGTTACAAGTAGGTAGCTGTAACAAGATGGGAAATGTTACATTTACATCCTGGAATATAACATAGTCAATACATAGAAAAATTAAGGCATTATAATATTGTACAGACATCACAAACAGACATCTAATACCATCATTGAAGTGATGTGATATGCCAACTTCACATACCAACAATGTAACACGCTGAATATACATACTGACATGATAGTCAGGCCATTAATGATGTCACCATGTGGTCTAGTTACCTGGGATACATGTATCCATTGCCCTGCACTTCCTGGCACTGACAGCTGTAAACCACATCAGGCTTCTGTAGCCAGGTGTCCAGGCTCACCACTTCCTTCGGTTCATCATCCGACACAGGCAGCAGCATGCCATCTTCTCCTGCAACATCAACAACTCAGTAGAACAGCAGAACGCAACAGTCCAACAGCAGAACTCAACAGAACATCAGCAGAGATCAACAGAACAGCAGCAGAGCTCAACAGAACAGCAGCAGGTCGACAGGAGAAGAAGTGCACAGTGACACTGTGATAGTTGTAAAGTACCGTTACAAATAGCAACCAGACATACAGCCCAGCAAATGTCCTCTTCATCCCAATCCCAGACCCACATGACTCTCAGGTTTCTAGTGTCATCTTCGTTATCCACTACTTCAATCCATGACCTCACCCATCCATACCACAAGATTTCACCCTCCCTGACCCCAGCTTGCACTCTCTAACACCACAAGATTCCCACTCCTCAACCTCAGGTTGCACCCTCCCATACTAACAGGACTTGACCCTCCCAGACCCCAGCTTGCACCCTCCATTATCACAAGATTTCATCCCCCCACCTGAGCTTGCACCCTCCAGGATCACAAGATTTCACCATCCCTGACTGCAGTTTGCACCCTCCCACAAAAAATTTCACCTAGTTAAAACACTGATCCATACTTTCAATACAAGATTCCAGCCACCACTGCCCTTAATTCTCCTATCCCCTACCCAGGTTCCCCTCTACCCCTCTGCCTGCCTCTCACCTTCATCATCGTCCCCGATCGTGAAGACATTGGCCATGTTCCTGTATCGCTTGCCCAGTCTGTCTGTGTTGCTCACATGCCTGATAAGAAAATCACAAGTGCAAGGTCAGTGTTACCAGATTTACCATATCTACAGTGTTGCATTGTCTGTCCAGTTGATGATGTAGCTGGCCTGATCTACTATATTTACAGTGTTAACCTTACCTCTCTACAGGGGCTTGGTCATTCTTGATATAGTTGGCCAGTTTCTCCTTCATTTCCACAGACTTGCTTTTGACCACTGTGGACAGCTTCCCAAACAGATCCCGTGTCAACTGTAACAAGGGAGATAACTCCAGTAGCTGTGGATACATGTTCCATCTATCTACCATGCATAGCTGCGTCTATATTTAGAGTATATGTACTGTATTTGACATTCATAAACATTTGTTACGGAACTTGCATCTTGGGCCAGGTTCAGAATGCAATCTTAAAGCTGCAACTTCTGTACATCTATGAAACTACAACATTTATAGAAACTGTTTCACTATCTAACTGTTAATAGTGAAACAGACTACATCTCTGTTGAAACAAACAGAATTATCACTATTTGCAGCCTGAATGATTGGCAATGTTATTGCTTCTGGTGCAAACATTTAATTCCAATGTTCCACTACCTGGGCCACCCACCCCTCAAACACTCCTCCTTAACCCACTGACAGATACATACTGTTTTACTGTTGGCAAAGTCGTCACCATTTTCAGCATCACTAGCACTGCTTGGGGTGCCGGGCGTACATGCAATGCAGGTCCGACTGTTGTGATTCACAAGTCCGTCTCCCAGGTTATCTCGCAGCAGCTGGTGCAGTGCTGTAACCATAGTAACAGTTACCATAGAGATGACTGATGACATTACAACTACATCCAAATTATTCCTGTTCCTCAGAAACAGGCTCTTTTGCACTCCAACAGTGTGCTGTATGAGTCTGCTATGCAGTCAACCAAGTCACTTAGCCTCCTGTCCACAAGAAACAGCATGCCAGGGACAAACCCTTAACACTACACAGCATGGTATAAATTTGTGTATAGTCTAGCAGAAAATGTTTCAGGATGGTGTTTGGTAACTTTTGTTAGCTGACAATGGATGTGGATGTGGACATTTCCCTATGTGTAGATGTGTGTGCGCTTTGTGCACTGCACGTGTTTTAAGTCACGTGACATGATCTGCCGAGCATAATGTAAGGATTTGACATGTGACCTGCCTATTTGCATGACAGGGTCACTGTTCCGGTAAGTAGCTCAACACCCTTTATGTGAGGTTCTGTTGTGACTTCAAATAATGACAGCTTTTTTAGACAACTTTCTTATTACTGAGTGATAAATTATGACAATTAAAATTGTCAGTGGTAGAAGAATTATAAAACCTCATACCAAACTGGGAACGGATAGCACTTATAGTTTTAAAGTAAAGTTACCAAACACCGTCCTGAAACATTTTCTGCCAGACTACACACAAATTTATTTATTGTTATGAATAATTCAGATAATCATATCTTTTTGTAACCCATGCTGAAAGCCACCTACCAGCATAGCCTCCCCTTGCCATACTGACATATTGCTGGCTCTTCTGTAGGAAGTTGGCAACCACCATGTTGACAAACTGGTCCTCTTCCTCACGCCCACTGCCTAGGAAACACAGGTGCTCTCCTGCTGCTACTGAACCTGGGGGGACATAAACCTAATGAAAGGATACTACATCTTCAGCATTCAAGTACTAGTAGCCAGATACTTAGGATCAGATACTACATGTCCAGCGTTAGAGAAGCAGTAGCCTCAAGATCAGATACTACATCTCCAGCATTGGAGTAGCAGTAGCCTCAAGATCAGATACTACATTTCCAGCATTGGAGTAGCAGTAGCCTCATGATCAGAAACTACATTTCCAGCATTCGAGTAGCAGTAGCCTCATGATCAGATACTACATTTCCAGCATTTGAGTAGCAGTAGCCTCATGATCAGATACTTTAAGTCCAGTATTGGAGTAGTCGTAGCCTCAAGATCAGATACTACATCTCCAGTATTGGAGTAGCATTAGCCTCATGATCAGATACTACATTTCCAGCATTCGAGTAGCAGTAGCCTCAAGATCAGACACTACATCTCCAGTATTGGAGTAGCAGTAGCCTCAAGATCAGACACTACATTTCCAGCATTCGAGTAGCAGTAGCCTCATGATCAGATACTACATCTCCAGCATTGGAGTAGCAGTAGCCTCATGATCAGATACTACATCTCCAGCATTGGAGTAGCAGTAGCCTCAAGATCAGATACTACATTTCCAGCATTGGAGTAGCAGTAGCCTCATGATCAGATACTACATCTCCAGCATTGGAGTAGCAGTAGCCTCATTATCAGATACTAAATCTTCAGTACTCATATATGATATGTGATATGATATGTGATATGATACATGATATGATCCATGATATGATCATGTCATGTCATGTCATGTCATGTCATGTCATGTCATGTTTCCTTTATCAGGCTCCTCATTAAACAGAAACTGACATCCAGAAATCTTGCCCCGTTATAATGAATACACAAGAAATAGATATTGTTCAGGTCACTTATTTTGTTCTGGATATGTCATGGTGACAATATCAAGTATACACCAGTTGACTTGTGACTGAGACTGGGAGTCCAGCACCCTGCAGACAGGAGCAGTGTCTCCAGGTGGGTAGATAAACAACTCAGACATATCCACAGTTAAACATGTCACCATGACATCAAGTACACAAGACCTACATTTTCCTGTTCTCTGGCTCCTGATTATACATGGAGGTCAAGAAGTGTCCTAATAGCAACATGCACCTTTATCACAAGTCATCCATCTATATGTGCTTTCATTGCTCAGTCTACAGATTAAATGTGCAGGTGGTTACAGGCTTTCTAAGTGCTATGTTTCTGAATGTCAATTAAGAACTAATATATGACTGAATGAGTTGGGTCTTACGCTACTTTTAGCAATATTCCAGCAATATCATGGCAAGGAACACCAGAAATGGGCTTCACAAAATTTACCCATGTGGGGAATCTAATCTGGTCTTCGGACTAACAAGCGAAACCTTTAACCACTACACCCCACTGATATATGAATCGATTGGCAGACTTGATATCTTGAGATGGATACATACATACTCCACACTTACCTCCAGCCATAGGATGGTGGCCACAAATAATCATGTCTGAGAAAACTAATTCAGTTACCTATATTGTGAGACAAAATACTAATCACTGTAGTACAAGACAAGTTATGATTTCACTGAGTGTATGTTAATCTATGTGATTCTAGACTCCCAATGGTGGGTTGGCTCTGGTGTAATGTGACAGTATAAAATTACCTGTGGCAAGTGCTGAGCTTCGTGTGGCAAATAACGCATGAACCGCTGTGCTGAATTCCACTGGGTTCTGCAACATCTGTGGTCACAGAACACTTCATACAATTCAAAGAATGCACATGTCCTAACAGTAAGATTTCTTTATTTGTTTGTTCAATGCTGCACTCAGCAATATTCCAGCTACATGGCGGCATGCTAATAACACAGTCTGGACCAGACACTCCAGTGATCAACAGCATCAGCACTGATCTATGCAACTATGGACAAACCAGTGGTTGATAGTGTGGACACAATGACTACATAAAGCCATGTTACACATACAACATGATTGTCATAAGGCCACTCCTACAACACAGAGTGAGTGAATTTATTTTTGCAATATTCCAGCAAAATTCATTGTACCCATGTGGGGAATCAAACCCGTCTTTGGTGTGATGAGCAAACACTTTAATCACTAGGCTAGCCACTGGGCCCTTACAACATAAACATGTGCTACTGGAGGTCAGTGCGCCCTGAGATCCCCACAACAACAAACTTCTATTCTAGAATCACAACACCATTGATCAACTGTAAAGTAAGTATAGGCAACCCACCAGGTTAGCATCAAGGTGGAAGGCTGTGGGTAGATGTCCACTGTTATACTGGTCTGCAGGCCGGCAGTCTACGATGAAGTATCGAACACCATCCTCCTGTAACATTGCATCATGTCCCTATGACAACATCATATAGGCATAATGCAGCACTATTCCAGCTGTATCACCAATGATAGGTGTACGACAGAGACTCACCACCAAGTGTACTGTCTGAACTTACCGCTGCAAGTTCACTAGCTTGTAAAAGTTCCACAACAGACACTGGGAGACAAAGCGCCTGCCCCACTTGTTCCCCGATCCCCTCCTGCATCGGTGCCAGGGACGTCCCAAACAGTGGCATCTGGTAGTCCTGCAACATTAAGCATCACATTTCAACCAGTTCTTGCTCGTAGAAACTGACCTGACACCATGAGCATCGTTGTTGGCAATACAGATATGCCATGCAGACTCTGACAGGATCATATTTATCATGTTCATACTACCCATGGATGATCCCTTCGAGTAGTTTACTTGACTAAATATGAAGCGATTTATCTGCCACAGCTGCTTCTGATTTTTGGGCCACATCACACCGCGCAAGAATAATTTGAACCTTTCGTGTGCAAACAAACAGTGTCTGATCTAGAATTCTCAGCTGGAAACAATAAAGTTGTTTGTTTTACAATGACATTTAGCAGTGTTTAAACCACCTTAAAGCATAATAGGTTTATCTCCCAATTCATTTGAAATACAGGTTCATACAATATTATTAAAATCTAAATATTTTAGATATTTACATACTTACCTTACCACAGGGCTTATGCATATTACCTCAAGCATCGCTTAGCAGAGATCAGACAGTCGTTGATACGCCATTCTACCGAAAGGCTACCTCATGTATCGACGAGAGTATAGGAACGGAAGTGACGCAATCTCACTAATCGCGCATGCGCGAGCAATCCAAAACTTCACTTTTACTGAAAACGAAATGAGTCCGAAGAAGTCCAGAGTGGGGAGGAAAAATATCCATCGTTGGGTGGGCGTAACTTCCCTATGGTAAGGTAAGTATGTAAATATCTAAAATATTTAGATTTTAATAAATTTTTAACTGACCTTACCATAGGGGCTTATGCATGAGAATTCGAAAGATAGGATGGAGGTGTCGGACTTCGGAGGGCCAATCAATGATGAATCGATCTAGTCGGAGTAAAGGCAAACTGAGGAGGCTAGCTGACAACTGGAAGAAGAGACAGATAGTAAATCCTCAGTAAAAACCAACTCCAAACACGCAACCATGAAATAACATGTCACCAAAACATACGCTTCCTTAAGACCCCAAGGAAAGAAATTCACAAGTACCCAGTGGGTGGAAGGTCGGGTGAGTTGCTGCGCTACCACCAAAGGACCAAAGGACTGGCACCCCTCCACATTTTCGACCGCAGCATCACGAAGGTAATGGCTTGCGAAGACTGTGGAAGATCGCCAGAAGCATCCTTCCATAATTGCCGGAACGGAACAATTCCTGTGTAAGGCCATGGTGGACGCCAAACCTCGAATTTCATGAGGATTGCTGGCTGACGGATGTGGTAGGTGTTGGGCCACATCCACAACAGACACTGGGAGACAAGCAGCAGCCAGAATAGTGGTTCGTAACCAGAGCACTATCGTGTTCCTGGAAACCTCTGCTTTTACGGACTCAGCAAACGGAATAAATAGTCTCTTCCGAGTCCGTCTTCGAGAGGCTGACTTGGAGATATAAAGCTTCAATGCCTGAACCGGGCACAAAAGTAGTTCGTCCCAGTCCTGAGAGCCTAGAATGGTCGACAACGGAGGGATGGAGAACAATCTGTTTGGTTGTCCAGGCAGCTGATTCTTTGCGCTTAAGTCCCATAAAAGTCGTAAGTGAGCTCGACCATGCGGAGTCTGCTCAAACTTGACACGAGTGACATCCAAAGCGTGAATTTCACTGACCCTAGCCGCATTGGCTAGCGCCAGTAGAAAAACTGTCTTCTTTGAAAGATTTTCAAAAGAAGCCTGCTCCAAGGGTTCATAAGGAGGGCAGCGGAGATGGTCCAGAATGATGTTCAAGTCCCAGGCAGGTGGACGAAATTTCACCTTCTGATCCTCCAACTTGAACGCTTTTAACATGGCGAGGAGTTCTGGCACCTTGGAAACTTGCCGGTCGCACTTGACTGCTAGATACGTGGCAATGGTGCTACCTTGCAAGTGTTTAGATCTTCTCAGGTATAGAAAAAATTCCGCCACAAACTGAGAAGCTGATAACGGATTCTACTTCCTGAGTGTACAAAATTTCTCAAAAGACGTCCACTTGTCATAAAGCGATGTCGTAGATACCCAGTGCGCATGCACGATGATCTTTGCCACCCGAGTAGAATAGCCCTTGGCCCTTAGAGCTTTCTGTAAATGGTCCAGATGTGAATACAAAACCTCACTGGATTGGGATGGTGAAGACGACTGTGAGGATGGCAGAGTAACTGCGGCCAATCCGGTGGTGGTACGGGGTCCCCATTCTGGCAGGCCACCAGGGCGCAACCAAAAACAGATGAATCCGCCAGGTCTGATTGATCTTGGCCGCTGTTAGAAGCACTGGTGGAGGGAACGCATACGCGTCCAGCCCCTCCCATGACAGGGACATGGCGTCTGTCGCCCAAGCCTGCGGAGACACGTACAAGTTGATTGCTGAGTCGTGTTGCGAACAGGTCGATGAGCGTCTGACCGTGTTGTTGACACAACAGACGAAATGCCTCCAGATACAGCATCCACTCTGTTGGTGATGGTCTGCCTGGTCTGGAGAGGGCGTCTGCTAGTACGTTTCTGCAACCCAGGATGTGACGAACCTGAACTCGAACATTGCCGTCGTCAAGAATGTTGGCCAGCTGAAACATCTGCTCCAACAAATGTCAAGATCTTGTGGTGCCCTGACTCCGTATCACCCAAACAACCGTGGAATTGTCGGAAGCTATCAGTAGGCATGTGTTCTGCAAAACAGACATCCAAAGCTGAACTGCGAGAATGACCGCTTGAAACTCTAGGCTGTTGATGTGCCACCCGCGTTCGACGTCGGACCACAGCCACGAGACTGTCTGACCGTTGAGATGAGCACCCCAACCTAGAAGGGAAGCGTCGACAAAAAGTTCGTGGTCGGGTCTCAAGTCTGTCAAGGAGACGCCGATGCAAACGTTCGACTCTAGAGTCCACCATTGCAGATACCGGTGAAGATGATCTGGTAGAGGGAACTTGATACAAAGGTCATCGGCTTGTATGTACGGCAGGAGAAAACGCTGTAACGGCCGAAGCATTAGACGACCCCGTCGCGTCAAATCTTGAGCCGACATGAGAAGGCCTAGCAGGGACTGCCACTCCCTGAGAGACATCGGCTGTGTGAGTCCGCGATCGGCAAAGGCTGCTATCTTGACCCAACGTGCCGGTGGGATTCTGACAAGGTTGGAATGAGTCAGAAACAAACCCCTGATGAACGTCAACTCCTGGGACGGCTCCATATGGGACTTCTCTGTTGACGATCCACCCCAGTTGTTCGAGGAGGTGCGTGGCAAACCTCAGCTGTCTGCGTAGCCACTGAGGATCGGTATGATTGAGGAGACAGTCGTCTATGTAAGGATCGATGTCGATGTTCCGGAGATGGAGGAAAAGGGTGATCGGCACAGTGATACGAGTGAAAAGCCACAGGGCCGTGGAAATGCCAAATGGGAGTACCTTCCATTAGTAGTGACGGTTGGCGAACACAAACCGCAGGAACTTCCTGTGCGGCCGATAAATCCGGACATGGAGATAAGCATCCTGCAGGTCGAGGCTGGCTAGCCATGACCACAGTTGTCCCAGAGAGATAATGCAGAAGTGAGGTGGGTCTTGAAGATACAGCGGGTTGAACGTCGCCATGTTGTGTATCATGCGCAATTTCCCAGAATCCTTCTTGGGTACGAGGAAGATGGGTGAGTAGAACCCCGGGGACTGTTGGGGGTCTAACACTGTCTCTATGGCATTCTTGTCTAGTAACGCTTGAATGCTCTCGGTTAACACCACACTTTGGGTTGGAGAATACACCCGTGACTGGGGCGTTGATGTCAGAGGTGGCGACACGGTAAGGGAGAGCTTGTAACCGGTCCGAAGTATGTTGGTAACATATGGATCTTGTAGCATTGACCAATTTCTCCAAAAGATCCCTAATCTCCCGCCTACAGGAGTGGGTCGTATCGGGACGACTGGGGGCGGGAGGTCCCAGTTGCGCTGGACCAATCTTTCAATGGCTAGAGTAGGGGCGCTTGCCTCTACCCCGGCTGGGTGTCGCAGGAGGTTCCCTGGAGCGCTCAGGGGCATGGCGTTGACCGTCACCGGCTGGCCTACCACGACCGCGTCCTCTGCAGAAGGCTGAACGGATGGAGTCACGTCTGGGAATATAGCGACGCTTGCCTCGTCCTTGGCGTGCTGGGGAGCCACGAAAGGCAGGCCTTGAGGGCCTCGAACGTCGACAATGACACTTCAGTGTTAGTTAGTTTGGCATGTTGTTTGTAGACGTCCGGGATCATATTGTCGAACAAGTAACGGGACGAAAAAGGAGCCCTAAACAGTTTCTGCTTGAATTCTTCCTGCCAGTTGCAAGGTTCCAGGAAACCAGAGCGTCAAACTGCTGTCATCATCGCGAGAACCGCTTTTAGATGTGCCAACAAATCATATAAAACTTTGCCCTGCCACTGAAATAGCGTCGACAGGTGATCCACACGAAAGGCATTATCTTCCGTGAGATCCCACGGAACCGTTTCAGTGATTGGTCATGAGCCGCTCCACTGTCAGCAAAGTCTAGACTGTGAATCTTGTAATCCCCTTTTTTAGATTTAGGTGCTTTGCTCGTAAATGACAGGGACAGCATAGCAAAATCCACACCCAGAGAGGCAATCGCGTCCGCCACCATCGGATGTGGGGGAATAAGAAGCTCCGGCAAAAACCGTATTGACTTGTGATCATCCGTACCAGGAGACGGGGAAGGACAGTCGGGAAGCCTGTCGGCGATCCAGTCGACGGAGGTAAGTAAGTACCGCCGACGGAGGTAAGTAAGTACCGCCATCATCAGAGTCAGGAGCGTCGTCAATGTAGTCTGGAGAGAAAATCTCTCTTCCATATCATCAGGAAACCAAATGACTGAGGCGCCAGTGACCAGGTGTAGACGTGGATGACCGAGGTTCCGTATCCACACGTGGGCGAGTGTCAGGGGAACGCGAACTCGGTGAACGGTGAGACGGTGGTGTCCTAGAGCGCAAATGGCGTTGGCGTCTAGAATAAGTCGGCGATCTAGAGCGTCGATCCCTATCAGGTAGACGACGAGGGGAGAGAGACCGAGAACGAGAGCGACGCCGGCGACCACAACGAGGACTTCTAGAGTGACGACGGGATCTGGAGTATTAGAACAACAGCGTCTGTCACTCCGAGAACGTTCCGCTTCCACACGTCAAGCACGTTCCTCCATAAGCTGCTGATGGAGAAACGGCAGACGAAAACGATGGCATCGGAATAGGCGTCAGCGTTGCTGCTGTGGACAACGTATCCGCCAAGGGCGCAGCAACAGGCATCGGCGTCAGCGTCGACGTCAGCGTCAGGAGCGCTAGAGATAACATAGAAATCAAAGTCGACGGGTCAAAGCTGGGTCAGCGCTCAAGCAATGATGGCAGCGATCATCAAAACCACAAATAACAACTGCACAGTCCGGACACCAGGGGTGGGGATCCTTTGCCAACTTCTGCACCTTACAGAGTGTGCAAAATTGTCAGGTCATAATAAGGCTGCAACATGCAGAAAAGCAAGCAACACTGAGAACCACGCCATAAAGAAACGGTTAACAAGAAAACCCCCTTTAGTAGAAAAAATGGAGCAACACCCCTGTAGAACAAATGAGCACGCCCTAGGGACGAGACAACAGAGAGAAACCAACATTGCTGCCCCCATTGAAACACGCACAGCGTCAGAAGAAAAAACTACGATAAAATGGATAATAACATCAATATCTACACATGGCAAAGTACATAGGCAAAGGGAACGGCTTGGGAACCAAACTTTACCCACATGTGCGAAGAAAAAGGACAAACAACATGGAAAACTAAGGATAACGATGTGAGTCGAAAACACAAGGTAGCCAGGTAAGTGAAGTAAAATTGCTGCAAACTTCACCACTCATAAGGGAAAAAACGATAGAAAACCATACCTACCAGTACAAAAAGCACTTTAATATCAAACACAGGAGCAAATAGCGTAACAAACGAAAAAACATGTCTGACGTGCGAGACGCTTGAAGTAAAAGTGAAGTTTTGGATTGCTCGCACATGCGCGATTAGTGAGATTGCGTCACTTCCGTTCCTATACACTCGTCGATACATGAGGTAGCCATTCTGTAGAATGGCATATCTATGACTGTCTGATCTCTTCTAAGCGATGCTTGAGGTAATATGCATAAACCCTATGGTAAGGTAAGTTAAAAATGCCTATAGTTTGTCAGTTTATATAAAAATTCTAGGGATGGCAACAGGTGAAAGTAATTTCAGCTGAAAATCAGACCCAGGGCCGATTGATCTGCATTTAATTCCCACAATTTATCTGTGGAAAATACCATCCCTGAAATTCAGTCAAAAATCAGGATAGAATGAATACATTTTCAGTTTCTTCACCAAACTTACCCTCCTGAAAGACTGTGGCGTTTTAGTTTCATAGTACTGTGCCAGGGAGCAGAAGTCCTCAATGTCCTCTGACTCCAGGCCTGATGGGAAGGACACTATCTTCTCTGGAAACAACAAGTCTCTCAGCTTAATATTTTCCCTTCCACCCAAACCTTTCTGCAATGCACATTGCCAGAACAAAAGAAGTACAGAATTTCTTAATTCAGTCTCTGTGCACACGAAAGTTCCTTTTCAGTTTAATTGGGGTCTTTTGTTTCTATCAAAATCTCATAGAGAGATACAGGCTTCGTCTTATGAAAACAAATTATTTTTCAAGAATACAAAAACCTATCCAAAATAGTAAAAAGTCACATTTAGCCAGTTACTATGGTTACAGACATACAGAAATCATGTAGTGCAACTGCGTATATGAGAGTCAGATAACACACTGGCACAATAACATGATACACAACATGGCAGTGGTTGATAGTACAACCACTGTAGCTGGGCAAACACAATCTGAACATGGTCAATAATAGTAAAGCAGCAAAATAAGTGAACCTATTGTGGGCCTTCCATATTCCTACATTTGTTGTTAGTGTTACATACCTGCGATACTTTGTTTTGATTCCTCGTCAGAAGCTAGAATAATGTCCCTGAAAATCAAAGTGTGTAACTGATAAACACAGGTAGAATATCACACATATTACTACAGATAGCCATACATAAAATATATCCTAGTGTAATTAAATATATAACAATGCCATAACTGTATTACACTGTTTCTATTTACATTACACCTATCCAGCACTGTATGTACATTATGTTACAAGCACCGATAACAGAGACTGAGTGGGTATGGGTGAGTGAGTACCTGGCGTTGACCAGGATGACCAAAGCCAGGAAGAACACCAGGAATGGGTCGGCATGCTGGAAGTATACATCCCACATCTTCAAGGTCACCGGGAGGTCACAGGTAGCACTTAGCAGACATCGAAACTGAAACATACAAACATCCTGTTTGATATTTCAATACTTCCTCTATGACACACTTGTCCCATACATACAGTGATAGCATGATCTGAAGGGGATTACTGTTATATAACCAGGTTGATAAGAACGGATATTGGTGATATAGTACAGCATGAAGCATGATGTCATAAGGATATCAGTTACGTAAGATGATATTGGTAGGGCAATATCAATATTATGACATGATTTGAAGTGAGTATGAATATGATATTTGGGACCATGATGCTCCTTGCATGTTTGACAAATGTATGTTTGATAGAAGTATATCGGACAGGGGTATGTTGTATAGAGGTATGTTGGACAGAGGTATGTTTGATAGAAGTATGTTGGACAGAGATATGTTTGATAGAAGTATGCTGGACAGAAGTATGTTTGATAGAAGTATCCTGGACAGCGGTATGTTTGACACATGTATGTTTGACACAAGCATGACAGCAATTATTTCAGGTAGTATTCTTATCCAAGATTCTCACCCAGGGCATGGCAAATAGGTCGGCAGTGACCTTCTTAGTGTCCAGGAATGAGCACAGTTCTGGGTCGTGGTACTGCAGCAGGAGACGGAACAGATGGAATGCTCCACTGGTCTTCATGCAGTCCCTGGCATATACAACACGAAGTGACAGAGTGAGTTTCGTGTAACACAATTTTGACCAGCATTCACGCTACGTCATGCATGTCAGAGGTGTTTCAAGTTACACCTTGGCATGTCAGAGGTTTTTCAAGTTATGTCATGGCATGTCAATGGTGTTTCAAGTTATATCATGGCATGTTAGCGATGTTTCAAGTTACACCTTGGCATGTCAGCATTGTTTCAAGTTACGTCATGGCATGTCAACAGTATTTCAAGTTATGTCATGGCATGTAAACAGTATTTCAAGTTACGTCATGGCATGTCAACAGTGTTTCAAGTTACGTCATGGCATGTCAACAGTATTTCAAGTTATGTCATGGCATGTCAACAGTATTTCAAGTTACGTCATGGCATGTCAACAGTGTTTCAAGTTACGTCATGGCATGTCAGCAATGTTTCAAGTTACACCTTGGCATGTTAGCAATGTTTCAAGTTACATCATGGCATGTCAACAGTATTTAAAGTTACGTCATGGCATGGCAGCAATGTTTCAAGTTACGTCATGGCATGTCAGCATTGTTTCAAGCTACGTCATGGCATGTCAACACTATTTCAAGTTATGTCATGGCATGTCAACAGTATTTCAAGTTACGTCATGGCATGTCAACAGTGTTTCAAGTTACGTCATGGCATGTCAGCAATGTTTCAAGTTACACCTTGGCATGTTAGCAATGTTTCAAGTTACATCATGGCATGTCAACAGTATTTAAAGTTACGTCATGGCATGGCAGCAATGTTTCAAGTTACACCTCGGCATGTCAGCAATGTTTCAAGTTACGTCATGGCATGTCAGCGATGTTTCAAGTTACGTCATGGCATGTCAGCATTGTTTCAAGCTACGTCATGGCATGTCAACAGTATTTCAAGTTGTGTCATGGCATGTCAACAGTATTTCAAGTTACGTCATGGCATGTCAACAGTATTTCAAGTTACATCATGGCATGTCAACAGTATTTCAAGTTACGTCATGGCATGTCAATGGTGTTTCAAGTTACGTCATGGCATGTCAGCAATGTTTCAAGTTGTGTCATGGCATGTCAGCAGTATTTCAAGTTACGTCATGGCATGTCAACGATGTTTCAAGTTGTGTCATGGCATGTCAGCAATGTTTCAAGTTGTGTCATGGCATGTCAGCAATGTTTCAAGTTACGTCATGGCATGTCAGCAATGTTTCAAGTTACGTCATGGCATGTCAGCAATGTTTCAAGTTACGTCAAGGCATGTCAGCGATGTTTCAAGTTGTGTCATGGCATGTCAGCTGCGATTCAAGTTACATCATGGCATGTCAACGGTGTTTCAAGTTACGTCGTGGCATGTCAGCAATGTTTCAAGTTACGTCATGGCATGTCAGCAATGTTTCAAGTTATGTCAAGGCATGTCAGCAATGTTTCAAGTTGTGTCATGGCATGTCAGCTGTGTTTCAAGTTACAGCATGGCATGTCAACGGTGTTTCAAGTTACGTCATGGCATGTCAGCAGTGTTTCAAGTTACATTGTGGCATGTTAGCAGTGCTTTGAATAAACTGAAATAATCCAAGATTGGTCACAGTGACCAAATGACCAAGAAATCGATCACATTTTCTCATAATCAAACACAAACGATTTTGGAACTACTGTTTTAGTGGTTGAAACACTTGACGATGGAACATATCTTCGAAGCTGTCAGGGCCTGAAAACATGTATATTTGCTAGAAATTTCACTTCACTAACTGAAAAGTCATGACTGAAAATGTCTTGAAGACGAAGGAAGATTTATGTTCATGTTATGTTACTATTGTTAGTCATTTCTTTAAGTGGCAAGTTGCATCATGTTATACATATCTGCAATAACGTGGATAGAAAAATATGAAAAATAAAAATAACCAATTTTTTCGATGATAATTAGTGGCATTGAAGCAATCATCAATTGTGAGATTTCAACCAGTTTCCAAAACTACAGCAAAGTGTGTGAAAGAATGATTATTTGCAACATCTAGAAATTTACTCCAGATTTGAACCCACAATCAAAAGTTTCTCTTATGTTCAAGGGAAGCACCTCTCCACAGCCAAATGTTGCACATTAGATGATGTGTCCAGTTTTCAAAAGAGTGTGTGTGAGTGAGTAAAGGGTTTTAGACGACTTTCTGCAATATCATGGCAAAGAACACAAGAAATGGGCTTCATATGTTGTACCCATGTTGGAATCGAACCTGACCTTCAGGCTGACGAGCTAATGCTTTAACCAACAGGATTCCATACAACCCCAATTTTCACATGAAAGTGATCTGTGAGTGAAAGTATTTTGGTGGTGCTCTTTTCAATACCTGGGTATGTACTTGTTCTGTATGGCATAGAAGCAGTTGTAGAGTTCAGCTCGAGACAGCTTGAGGGCCAGTAGGGGTTGTATTGTCTCAAGCCAGCCATTGGATGCAGTGTATGTCTCTCCACGAGACTTGCAGTAGAATGTGATGATGGACTCTAGATCCGACACAATCGAAACTTTGTCTTCCTCTTCATTGCCAAGTTTGTCTGGGGAGGAAATACATCCTTTAAATATCCTTCTTCTACCAAAAATGACAAATATGATCACAATCCATGCACTACTCACAATGCCCCAAAATGTCAAACCAATGATTTGTTACAAAGAGCAATGTTCAACATCTTCATGCAAATCTGAGACTGATGTTATTATTTACATAATACAACCAGTAGGTACAATAACAAATCTCTAGATCTGACCACCTAACCTAAGTTGTCACCTGACACAACTCACCTACAAGAGCAGCACAGTCCTCCCGAAGCTGAGCCTGTTCCTCCATGTCGTACAGACCATTGAAGGCTGCCAGTGCGTCTCCCTTACCCTGCACTCCCAGACAGATCTGAACACATACATCAACATACTCAACAAATACACATCCCAGACAGATCTGAACACACAGAGTAACATACTCAACTAATACACATTATAATATAAATGTCTTTGTCCGTGCCATACATGGCTTATCCTCCATACAAAACACCAAGAGATTTCATGAGAGTATCAACTGAAGCACTACTCAATCCAGAATTCTGATCAATTCAATGTTTAAAACAGACATAAGTATTTTATGCGCCACAGGGCTCTCAATGTGAATTAGTTACATCCCTTTCCATTATGTATGCACATAGGACACAACTGCCTGCATGTATTAAACCTGAATTCCTTGACAGTATCCCGGCATCACAGCACGGAGACAGTTGTGACCTACCTGCCATATCTCTCCTCGCAGGTGATCCGGAACACTGCGGCCCTTGCATATGTTCCTCAATGTACCAAAGTCGCACTCCTCTACAAGCGCTGTCTCCAGTTCTGTCATCCTGTAAACCATGGCAACATATACAGTTGATTTATACAACTAAAAAGTAGATGGAATTTTGCTGAGGAGAAAAAAATCACCCCCAAATTCTTGAAATAAGTTACCGTGAGACAATTTGTTGACCACACAAAATAATGGTTTTGCAGCTTCTAGCTCGATGAAGGCAATATATTAACAATCCAATCAAGTGATTGACATCATGAGCATAAACCTAAGTAACTCGGATACAATGACACACATTAACCAAGTCTGGTGGACCTCCCAATCCAATTAATCGCCACTTACAAGCATGGGTTGCTGACACCAGTCATTTAAGTTGATGAAACATTATTGATGTGACGTTTGTCCCATGTTGTACTGAACAGGATAATGTGAAATGAAAGACATACAACAAAACAATGTCCTAATGAGTTCATCATCTAGTTACCATGGCTACAAAGTAATCATTCAATTTCCAGCACATTGAACATATTGATTAATGGCTCTTACATTCTACCAACATCAGTTATTCTTATTTTCTTTGTACTGGAGCCATGTATTTGCAAATAAAATATATTGCTTTATATTGCAGTTTAGGTACCTTTAATGCAGTGGGTATTGTAATGATATTTGGGACCTAGCGTAAACATTCAATGATACTGATTATGCAGGCACATCCTACCTTCTACAGACAAAGGCCCTAACAAATATGTTATTGTTCTGATAACACCTATCTAAGACAAAGCTTGGACAATTAGAGATTCTTTCCTTGTGCTATTCATATTATGCAAAGTATGCAATTTTGTCAATTAATTACATCAGTTGTGAATGACTATGTAATATAACCAGAGGGATACTTACAAAATATGTCATATCTTGTTATCCATTACATAAGTTCTCAGAAAAAATATTGCAAAAAAATTGATACTCAGTGATCCTACGATGTATCTTCATTTCCGTATCAACTGATGGTGTCTGAAGTGACATCTTGTTTCTTTCAAAGCTGATCTGATTCTCTGTATATACCTTTTGATAACAGATTTTAAACTTCAGATTTCCCTACAGCATTTTTCACTCCTATCTTTCATTTGTCATAAATTCCAAACATGGAGAAAATGTAATGCATTAAACCGCTTATATCTTACTAGGGCTGTGTATTGGCAACAAATTTGTATTGCTCTATACTGCGATATAGCAGGAGTTCAAAATCTTTTTTATAAAGCCACTTGCCACAGAGCACATCACTTCAAAAAAGTAACTTGTCCCAACTAATTTTCCACATGCCCTGATTTTATGACACAATGTCTGATGTTAATGTTTACAGGACTATTTATTGAGTGAGTGGGTTAATATTTAACGTCACATCAGCAATAATTCAGCCATATCGCGACGGGAAAAAACACTGAAAGGGAATGCATGTGTATTGTAAAAACCTGTCAACAAAGGACAGTAAAACAACTAGAATATCACAGACAAGAATGTAATACTAGTAACTATACCTAAAACAATTTATCTATAGAGGACAATACAAGATAAAAATGGGCTATAGATTGCTAACAACTGAAGGTAGATCACCATACTAGGGACCATGGGGACTTACAGTACTTTTGATACCGGCATGGACCCTTGATGGATTAAAATAATTCCCTCAGGCGTCAGCAATTTGTGAAATCTAGCCATACGATAAAAAGACACTTATTCCACAATTAAAAGACTATTTATTGAAGAGTGATAAACTGCAAAGAACGGTAACTCTACTTACTAATTATTGCGAAATTTAACAGCTACATCACGAGCAGATATGAAAGGAAATCCAAGTTTTTTTGCAGCTTGAAACCATGAGTGGAAATTATGTAGTAGTCTATGGACAAGTAAGATGCCATTATTAAATTGCCCGAAATAAAAACCAGTGGATTTTTCAATCCTTGGATATGAGTACCTGTATTGCGATATGTATTGTGATATATTGGGACCTTAAGTATTTGACAGCGAGTGGCACTAATTGTGCTTGTCAGTCCTGTTTTCTACATAGTAAGTCCCTAAACAGACATGTTATGGTTCTGATGACAGCATTCTCAAAATTTGGTTGCATAGTCACGGATAATATTTTCCTTTTCATACAACTTACATTTACACAGAATGCAGTTTTGTCATTGATAAGAAAGGAAAACATCTGTTGTGAATAAAAATGTGTAGATTTTAAGTGAATCAATGAAGACTTTCACAAAATCTTCATATGTTCTTTATCCAAATTACCAGCTATCAGTAAAAATATTGCAATTAGCATCGTTTAAAATGTTTATTGTTTTCCTCAGTTTCCGAACATTCTTCACAAAAATACAAATTTTTCTAGTGACAATATACCTCATATATCCGAATGTTCGGTTTCCATATCCAAATGGTCAATTTTGCAAATGAAACATTAAAATTTGTACAAATTTGCCTAGTATATCCAAACACAAAAGCTGACATCAGCAAGATGTTGGATGTTTACCGCTTATTAATAGTGATCACTGATTTTCTTTTGTTGTTGGCGAGATATCAAAACATGAAGTCTATCATGTCTGCCGCTTGCCAATTCATTGTGTGTCTGGCTAGTTAATGTATTGTTTATTGAAGACATGTATTTATCACCGGGCGTGTAGGTTAATTAGAAAAGAAACAATTAAAGTTTGACACTGAGTTGACACTGAGTCGAATCTTTGATTGGGTAAGCATAAATAATGACGTCTGGGGGTGTCAGTCGTTATGCAGATGACAGCAGATCTCTTTGGTATTTGGCTGCTGTTTTTTCACTGACAGATGAGATCACGTGAAAGGCAGGTGATATTGCTTATTGACAATATGGCGAGTCACAGCTGCAAGAATCTTAAACTGACTAATGTTACTGTCCATTTCTTGCCGCCGAACACAACTGCACACATCCAACCCATGGATGCAGGAATCATACCGCAAACATTGACTTCACACCAGGTGAGATCTCACATTGAAGATATGATTTATCACTTCGAAAATGCCGGCGACATCACAAATCTTGAACTTTTACTAAAATTCAAGTAGCAAATAATAACCCTGCTGCCCGCCAACAGTCATCAATCAAAGACTTTTTCAAGCCAATGTAATTTATGTTATGTTATGCTATGCACATGTACCCGACTGCCTAGGTCCTCTTTCAGACATCCAAACGATTCGTATATCTGAACAATTCAATAAAAAATCAAAGTGTTTGGATAAACGAGGTCTGACTGTATGCAGGTAATACCATGCAGCCTTAATCTCTAGAATTACCATTGCTGGGCAGACTAGACTCAGAAAGAGTGAGCCTTTAGCATTGAGCATGATTATACCTACTATACCTTGCTGGGGGAGAAAATACAATGTGTAAAGAATTAAACCTGGGTATTTGCTGTGGTGATATACCAGAGCATGTCAACACTGTTACAACTGGGTAAGTTATTGTTTATGAGGACAGTATCTACTGCTGCTATCTGATTGGCTGCCTTAGGTCACATGTTTGACTTTGACCATTCATGATTGTTATAGCAGACTGTGTGAAACAAGCTTCATTAGAAATCAAATTTGATCTAATAAGATCGTTTCTTACAAATCAGAAAAGACTCTTTGCTAGGGTACTGTTGATGTTCAGAGCTTTCGAACGATACACCGCCATCAAACAAATTGCCTCACATGTTATTCATACGGAGCTTCTTAAACGGAGGTCTTTGTCCCTACTGTATCCCGTTACCAAGCGGAAAGACACTGATATTGAGAAAAAGACGAACATAGATATTATTTAAGAAACCTTTGCATAATAATTTTCCAGTTGTGTAAAAATAAAAGTATAAAAGGGTGAAGTGAACATCTCATCACTCTCAGCTGGGGAATATAATCATGATAATGACATGCCACAAATGAAAAGGAATTATGCCAATACTCCAATAATCTCACACTTCTTGAAAGTGCTTGTGCAAACAACAAAACAATAGCAATGGGGCTCATTATTAACAGTACTTGTGCATCGCTTGCATAGCATTAAAAAACAACAGGAAGCAATCTCTGTATGTGAAGTCACCAGAAACGGATGATCGGATTGGCACGTCATTTTGCAAAAAGGCCACTGGACAGGATTATAACTTTTTAAAAAATCATCATTGTGTGTAAATAGGTAGGTACGGAACTGAATAATGACTGAGAGCAAAATGATTTGAAATAATGAAAACAGCATGCTTCGATATGTATTTTATTGATCATTTATAACAAAGTGGTTGTAATTGTGGTAAACTTTGTAGCAGGCATACCAATAACCTGTAAGATCATGCTGTCAGGGCACTGACGACCTGAAAAATACTTTCATGAAATTGTGTCTCATAGATAAGACGATCCCTTCTACAGACTGCTTTCTTTGGTCCTCAATATTTGTCTTACACAACTCACAAGGCAATATACGATATGTCAACATCAGTATTTCTGGGCATGTCAGCATCAGTATATCAGGGCACGTCAGTATCATTATATCAGGCCATGTCAACATCAGTATATCAGGGCACGTCAGTATCATTATATCAGGGCATGTCAACATCATAATATCAGGGCATGTCAACATCAGTATATCAGGGCATGTCAGTATCATTATATCAGGGCATGTCAACATCATCATATCAATGCATTGAAACAATGGCAGCATTGGTATTCTGCACCTGCATGTAATCATGCTACATCTGGAAATGTCAACCTGGTTGTGTCAGAGTATGTCAAAGTGGTTATAACGGGTTTTCAGGGCCGAACTGACATCTTTCCTATGGTTTCATAAACATTACACTTACAGATGAGAACCTGGGCATGGTAGATTGGCTTTTTTTGAAGAAACAAACATGCAACTATATGAAAGATGTTCTGAAAAGTTAGAAGTGATTGATACATGAATTCTTTCTTGTTTCTTGTTTCCTCAGCAAGCAGTGAGTGTCACTGAAAAAGATGTTTTCGTAAGCGCCTAAATTAGAGTCAAACAGGTATTAGCAACCATAAGCACCTTTCTGAAAATTGGCTAGCCTACAACCAGTGTGTATGAGGTACAAGTCAGCAATACTGCAGTGCTACACAACCATGGTTACACAATGCACTACTGTTATGTAGAGCAAGATAAATGTTATCGATGTTGTGCTGCTGTCGACAGGGATTAAACACCTACAGATAAAATCTCTCTTCAGTCAATGACAAACAGGGCTAAAGATGGGTGGCACCTTCTGAGATTATGAATGATGGCAGCATTGATACTTTGCATCTGCATTTGATTTTGTTTGAACATGTTAAATGAGGAACGTAAAAATATGTACAGAGACCATAACATATGAAAAGGCAGTAAATGTACCAGTATATCTTTGTCAGTTGTGAATAGACAGAAAAGCTAAAAACAGTCCTGCACTCCCTCAGCAGGTGTCACCTATTTCAGTCTTCAGATCAGAGCACAAGCAGGCAGAGAATTTATCATGATTATAATTATGTTGAGATAATCTCAGATATACAAGCTAGAATTAGCATGATTAAGAAAGCAGGGATTCAAAAGTTTTCTTAAAAGCCACTTGCCACAGAGCAAGTGACTTCAAGAAAGTAACTTGTCCTGACTAATTTTCCACTTGCCCTGATTTTATGACACAATGTTTGACATTAATATTTACTGGACTATTTATTGAAGAGTGATAGATCTCAAAGAACGATAGCTCTAAATTATTATTTCTGCAAAATGTAATAGCTACATTATGAGCAGACATGAAATGAAATCCAAGTCTATTTGCAGTTTGAAATCATAAGTGGAAATTATCTAGTAGTCCACGGACAAGTAAGATACCATTATTTGATTGCCTGAAATAAAAAACTGACTTGTTCCAGGCATCGGGCAATGGGATTTTTTAACCCGTGGAAAGTGATGACAGCTTGACCTGCTGATGTAATGATGGCACACTCAAACTGTATGGTGTTATGCTGGCCCAACATTTATGCACAGAACATGTGTCATGTAAACATGCTTGTTGATATTACACATTACATGAGCAACAGAAGACGTAATGTGTCGTGTGTAAATGATAAGTGATTTGTGTTTTACTCCACTTTTAGCGGTATTCCAGTAGAATCATGACAGAAAAGGGTTAACACATCATACCCATATGGGCAATCAAACCCACCACTTTGGCATGCCACACAAACGCTTCAAGCACAAGTCTATCCTGCCATCCCTCATAATACATAAACGTACACAACAGCAATATTCCAGAGTGTGGGGAACTGTACTGACTAGGTGAAATGAATCCAGACCTACAGTGTGACATGGAATGCTTTAACCAACTTGAACACCTGACCAACTGCAAATGTACCACCAGATGTAAACATTGCACCAAAATTAGTGTCTAGAGAGGGCCTTGTGGCTCCCCTGAAAAGTTTTGTCACCACGTCATAAGTGAAAGTTACAATCTGACACAATACGCAAGAGCACACTGTATTCGTAGAATGTTCATTTGTGTAATGTGTCGCAAAATACGTCATTGTCTGTCAAAGTCGTAAGACAAAGATCATCTGAATGTCAAGACAGTCGTTATGGCTGGAAACAACCGAATTCACTTACGAATTAGGATTCGCCATATATTGTTTCTCGAATGTATGAGTAAAGTCAAATGTGACAGTTTAGAAAACAAAATATGTTATGTCAGTACGTCATTAACAACACACATACAAAACAAAATAATGGAATCAAATAAATTCTTTACCATATCGTATCTTCCTCAAACTCGGCCTCCGCCATCTTGCTTTGACGTGTATGCCGAAAACCGTTGTGAACTTAGCTGTCAATTTATTGTCGTAAAGTAATATAGGTCTTGTTATTCATTATAAACAACACTTTTATAACACGCGATGTTTTGAATATTGTGGACTGAGAGGGTGAAGATATAACTGTTTCTTCATATATGTTTATTATTACAACAACGCCCACGATATCTATGGAATGCCTGGAGTGCCATCTCGCGTGGCCTTGCGTACTGGCGTGAGCGAAGGCGATTACATGAAAAATGTCAACCACGGTCGCTAAGTGAGACGTTTCCTGTCCTACATCTGCTGCAGGCTGGTTTCTCACTCTTTGTTCTGCCACTGTTCTTAACTGTAAATATAATGTGAAATTTGTCCCACCAGGGAGCCTATATAGAGCCTATATGTTGTAGAGTATCCCTGGTCCCACACAGTGGTCAGAACAAATGTCAAATGCCACTTTAAATTTAAATAGAGCGGTGTCTAAAGAAAACAAGCTCCAAAACCAGTGTACACAACAATTTTTGCAAATGAGTATTTAACCAGAATAGAATTTCAGAGATGTAATGGCACATGTTAAATATGGAAATTAAGGTTCCCATACATTATCATCACATGCTAAAACCAGGGAGCCTATATAGAGAGTTATAGAGTATCCCTGTTAAAACAAATGAAATACGGACGTAGGGTAAAGTGGCCTATATTCTGAGACCATCAATCGGCAGACATTCTCCGCTAGCACACTGAAATACAAATTTGCCTATCTAAACATTTTACTAGACTTTATGAACGATGTTTTAATTCACCTTTTTGAATTTATCACAGGTATGTTTCCCTCTATCAAACAAACACTCGCACGTTCGTGTTGCCTGCAGTCTGAGCGCTGAGATGACCCTTATCTTAACATTGTATACAATACAAGTATGTCCCGTTCCCTGAATACAAGCACGCCTCGTCCCTCGGATGAAAGAAGGTTGCATTCATTGGATACAAGAATATCCCGCTCCCTGAATACAAGAATGTCCCCTCCCTCGAATACAAGGATATCCCCTCTCTATAAATGCCAGAATACCATGTTCTCTGAATACAAGAATGTTCTGTTCCCTGAATACAAGAACGTCACCTCCCTGAATACAAGATTGTCCGAAGTAATCATTGACTACCAGCTGTCAGAATTCCATTGGTGTGGAATCCGCTGTGACTAACAGCACTGGACGGGAACTTGGCTACAGCGAGAGCGGAGTCCTTGTGATTTCAGCCACAGAAACTTTATGATATGAGTGTTTAAGTTCCTCTGGTGGATATCAACACTTCCTTGGCCAATAAATGTTGTTTATCATGTAATTTCAAGTCGCCCAAATGAACAAGTCACGATGAGCTGTGCATTATCTCCAGGGAAATTTTGTGTGCATCATATACAGTTCTTCAGTCTATATAACACTTCCTGCAAGCAAGTCACAATGTCATTATATCTGCAAATGAAACCTATACAAATAGGTAGTACCAAGCCCCACTGACAATGCTTAACTCGCATAGTCTGTACAAAAACATTTATTTTCAGAAGGAGACAAATTAGTCAATGTTCATGATGATTTTATGATTATTGTGATCTGCACATGATAATGACTATCTGTAAATCATAAATAGTCTTCATAACATAAAGCATTGTCTCACGTAGCACAGTATGTGAACAGACACTACAGGCTTGTGGGAATTTCCGGAACATTGAAGTAAATCTAAGCATACAGAGAACTGTGCCAAAGGGTTTCAGAGTAACAGATACAGTATATAGCTATATTCTTTGCTGGAGGAACTTAGCCTGAGGTAAACGTGGAATTAATTCCCGTATAATGGTGATTTTGGACGTGTGCGGGACATTTATTGTACCTTGCCTTGCTGTTGCTAAAATCACAAAGACTCTGTCACTAATCCAAAAGTTTCTATAGCAAATATTATAAAGACTCCACTCTCACTGAAACCAAGTTCCCTGTCAGTGAACAGAGCAATACCGCTGTGCGCAGGCGATTAACACAGACCATATAAAATATATCATATGGTTTCTGCTGGTAATAAAGAGTGTCCATGTGTATCTAAACGTATGTTTGTAATCATTCTTAAAAACTATATTCCAAAGGACAAGGTACGAGAGATGTCCCTATTGGCCCACAACATGTCATGATTATCAAAATATTACAACATGGACACTTTAGCATAAAAAGGGCTAATTTAATTGTTGAAGTTACCTCCAATTGCCTTTTTATGCTTTTAGTGTTGTTATTTTTCCTCTTTGAAGACCTCAAAGTTAACATGTTTTACAAAATCTTCTAGAAACCTACATTTTCTGATTTTCAGAGTGACAGAAAAGTGTGAGCAAAAGCATTCACCACATATGAAGAGAGTAAATAAGAATGGACACCTAAAACATTGTGGTGGGTCACTTTTATTTCGGTTTATGAAATTGCCCCTTACAACATCTCAAACAACGAACATTGACATAAAATAACATCTTTAAAAACTATCCATCAGATTTACACATCTATGCCATCATATATTATATTTTGAATGGTTTTGTGCTCTAAAATACACATGTCAAACATCTTTATTAGAATTTCAATATCATAAGGCACTTGCAAAGCTGATTTAAGAGAGGTAAACATTGGTTCTTGGTCGTTGGTTTCTGCTAGAAAAGTAAGAAAATGTCTCAAGACTTTCAACATATGAGCAAGTATCACTGTAAAGGTGAGAATCTTTGTTATTATGTCAGAATTTGATCATTCTATCATCTGTGTATCAAGCACCTTTGAGTCACCTGTCACTGTCAAAATAACACTGTCATTCAACAGGATTGCCATGTTTGAACATGTACATTTTCTAAGGATTTATGTACCTTGATGTTTCCAATGACATATTAGATTTCATTTAACCAAAATGACTACATTTAAATGTATGAAAAGGATTTTTTAGCTAGAATAAGAACATTGTATCAAGGTCTAGCAGATGAACACAAGCAGACGTCAAGTGATACATTGTTGTCAAGTGTAATATATTAGCTTAAATTCACATTGTAAGGCAGAGGAATATAATTTATGTACAGCCTAATAGTGGACTCTGTGTCTGTCTGTGTGTGTGTGTGTGTGTGTGTGTGTGTGTGTGTGTGTGTGTGTGTTATCATACATGCAGGTTCAAATCCATGTAACTTTTCTCCTCTTATTCAAAGTTTGTTTATCAAGTCTACAATGTTTAGCGTAACTGTTTCACAACAAATCCAAATACTGTATTTGTTTTCTTAAGTTTGGTAATCTATGTTACAACACTCTTGAAACAAGCTTTAATTAACATCATGTATGGAGTTTGGGCCTTGTGTGAACTGATCGGCTTGCTGATATTCACGCGAACCAGTATCGGATTGCTGCTGTGGACACCATGAATCAAAACCGGTTGACAGAAAATGGATACATGCATCAAAACATTTTTTTTTCAGATATCTTCCTGACAAATACGGGAGAAAAGGTGTTCACTGAGGGATCCGGAAGAAAAGGTGTTCATTGGCAGATCCGGGAGAAAAAGTGTTCACCAAGAGATCTAGAAGAATATGTGTTCATTGACCGATCAGGGAGAAAGGGTGTTCACTGACTGTTAATTTGTTTACGATGCAAACACACATCACACGACCTGTAGTAATCTCTACGTCAGAAACTGCGAAGGAAAACAGAAAATACAACAGAAGTGATGCTCATCTCGTGGAGTTTTATCACAATTTTGTTTGTTCACGAGTGAGTGAGTGAGTATGGTTCGCGAGGATCCGTGGACGGTGTGACTACACGTGATGTTGTTTGTAGTTGCTTTGGTGATGAAAGGAGACACAAGAGACTCAAAAAAGATGTGCTGAGGAAAAGATACGACATACGGGGGCGGGGATTCGGTAATGAATGTATTTTGTAAACTGAATAAATCTCCAACAACACCCCAGATTCTCGGGCACTGAGTAAATGTGCATACAAGAAGATCTGACAAAGTTCACGTTGTATGTTCATGTGTCGAACGTGCGGTTGGCTCGAAATAAACCCCGTGTCCCTGTATGCAGTCGTTTGGCGTTTGTGTCGCACCTTGGATAACTCGAAATATTTCCGTGTTTGAATATTTTTTATATAAAGAATAATCAGTGTGATATTAATGACAACTGCTGATGCAGGAAGTGAGATAATTATTATTCCGAATCTTGGATGTTGTAATCAATTGGTGTGGGACAACACTTGGAGGAGGGAAAACAGAACAAATGTTCTCTATACATGCTAGTAGGTTCTGATATATCATATACGATCACTCCTCATGTCACTCACACTCTCACCGTATTAGCTAATAGTAAATACTCTTCAAAATTATTTTATAATTTTATAAAAAAATTTTTTGCAGTATTCAAGCTATTTCAAGAGTGGTCTGACTCGCTGACTTTGTTGCAACATGTCATCATATCCTCACTGCCTATATTGATGTTCATGATGTTAATCATTGGACTGTCTGGGTCAGACTCGAATATTTACAAAACGCCGCCATATCACTGGAATATTGCTAGTGGATATTCTACATGGATAATCTTCATCTCTGTTTAGTCTCACTGGTTCAAACAAGGAAGAAAGTTTGATGACTAACAAATCGCCAAGGAAGATGAAGTCGCAAGGTAGAGTGCGGGTACGGAAGACAATAATCAGCTTATGTGTTATCAGAGTAGATGTGAGTTTCACTTAGCAGGACAAATACACCGTGCAGGATATCAACCATATCTGCTAGCACCTGGGCTAGCGGGCTTCACTAGAGTATCAAACATTAGATGTCAATTGTGGTCCACAGCCCGCATTATGCTGAAAGGCTGTGAAATAACTAGAACTATTAAATGCAGTGTTAAACCCACATGTATAGTGGTTGGGGCTCGTCCAAGTGTGTGTTTAACCAGGGATACTCTATAACATAGGCTCCCTGGTTTAACACAAAACCGGGAATATTCGATAACTGGCTAATGATAATGGTAAACAATAACAGTAGCCCTGTTAACACTGTTAGATTAATTAGGTCATACACATGACACAAAGTAACATTTCGGACATATTTCACATGAATGCAATTGTACTGAATTCTGGTGGAGTGGGCTTCAAGACCTGATCACAAATTCTACCCGAATATTTAATGGTTGTATTCTTGACAAATATATATCCGAAATGTTACTTAGCCTGTTCATTCTATTATTTAGTTATGAAAATAGTGCAACATTCACGTTTGGTGCCATGTGACGTCAGTACTAGGTTATTTTCTCTTAGATGTGCATAAAACGTCTTCGACCGAAAGAATTTATAGACGAAGAGAGAATATTCATGAATAGTAAACACGCACACATAAATTTTGTTTGACCTTTTTTTACGAAGGAAGTGGTATACATAAATACAAAAACTAACTAACTAACTAACTAACTAACTAACTAACTAACTAACTAACTAACTAACTAACTAACTAACTAACTAACTAACTAACTAACTAACTAACTAACTACAATAAATGTGACGCATCCGGAATAACATGTCGAGTATTCAAACAGTTGCGCTCATATGGCCCGTGCAGATCACCGTACACTTGCTATCCCCAATCCTTACGATCCGTCTGTTGACTGCCGTATCTCGTCGACTCAGGGCTGGACCAGGAAGGGCAAAATGGCGGTGAGTGGTAGGAGTCGAAATCAAGGCAAGAATTTTGGAAACATGTTTAGCCGTCTTCAGGAAGTTCTAGCCCCTCCAAAATTAGTTGTAGTGGATAAACGAACAATCGAGAAATCATGGAAAATGATGGACAAAGTGGTGAAACTGTGTCAGCATTCGAGGATGAATTTAAGGAACAGCCCTCCATTCATCCTGGATATTCTCCCCGACACCTATCAGCATTTGCGTTTAATTTGCTCAAAGCACGACGACAAACTACAAACGCTCAACGAGTGTGAATATTTCAGAATATTCATTGAAAATTTAATGAGCAAATGCAAAAACACTATCAAGCTATTCCGCGAAGGAAGGGACAAAATCTTTGATGAGAATTCTCACTTCCGACGTAACCTGACAAAGCTGTCACTGGTGTTTTCGCACATGCTTGCTGAGTTAAAGGCGATCTACCCCCCTCCATCTGGAACTTATGCAGGGGAGACCTTTAGGATTACTAAAAGTGATGCTGCAGACTGGTGGAGACGGTCATTCGGTGACAAGTAAGTCCAAATAACGCCACATAACAACACCTGTTGGGCCTCTGTGTTATCGTTGAAAGAGTTAATTAACTCATTGTCCATTGTTTCCAAAACACACCACAGACAAATAGTACAGTACGCAATACCTAGTAAATAACTAAGTTTGCATAGATTCCTATGTCTTGCACTTAGGATGAGGCATGGGAAGTCAGTTAATCGAGAGCTGAAGCCTGTCGCCAGAGCTAATTAGTGTTGAGAGCTGCTCTCAAAGTAGTCTTGCAACACACTTGCTCAAAATATGACATTGCATATGACTGACATTTTTGGGAACAAATACAATTTATTAAGACCATGACTAAATCAAACACAGAGGCAAACAGACTATGTATGACAAATATAAGTTAAGATATAGAAATAACTATTCATGAATATGTTAGATCTATTTCCTTGGGTAGAATATAATGTACAGTGTGTATTTAAAAAAGGTACAGAAATGAAGAATGGTGTACATTTTCCTCAGTTTTGACCATTTTCACACCCAAGTTAACATGGCATCTTGTTGCTGTATCTGTTTTAAAATGTTTTCTTTGCATGCATACCTTCATGTTTTCGATAATTATATTTTTTTCATTTTATGGGATTGCAAATTCAGTGTTGTATACATTAGTGCATGTATTTGCAAAATTGTGTGTGAAATGATTGGCTTATCATGCCAGATCACCTACATGATAAGTATCATGACCTAAGTATCCACAGTCAGCTTACTGCAAAAGACATTTTGAATGCAACCAATAAGTGAATGGAAGTTTTTTAATGATATGGCTCCTTGTCATGTGTTTTTGATTGAAGATGATTTTGTGATGACAGCTGCATATCTAGGAGAAGTCTTCATACCCCTGTACACCAGAAACATTAGAGACTCCAGAACCATCTCATTTCTAACACCACCTGGCATCAGGTTATTCTGAATGTGAATGTCCCAAGCACCATGAAGACCTTTGTTATATACCTGTGAAGATCTGGGTTAGAATCGCTCCTTTGCAAACCATGCTTGTGGCAATACGTTGTCACATTATTTACAGCCTGCTACCATATCACTGGAATGATGCTAAGTATTGTATTTAACAACAAACAAACAAACATAACCTATTTAATAGTGTACGACTCCAGTGCTGTTCTAAATTAGGAGATTCTGAGATTATTGAGATTGTTGGGCACAGTTTGGACTCCCAGGCAGAATCAGTAATCAGTAATATTGTTGATAAAAAGAATTAACAATTATCATTATGATATGTTTGTGCTGACATAAAGTTTTGATGGGCATTTTAAGTTACACAGTATGCAGTCTGCTTTCATGGGCATCTAGGAATTGTGTTGTTAAAGTCACCACTCAACTGTGTCAAATGTGAAAGGGGCATTTTCAGAAACAGGACAGCATAGAAGCACTATCAAAGTGCTGTGGCTGTTTCATACATCCTGTTATTTATTAAACACCATATCATGTATGCCCGAAAGGGAGTGCCATGAAAGGAATATTCAGTGAGTCAGTCAGTGAGTATGGTTTTACGCCATTTTTAGCAATATTCCAGCAATATCATTGTTGGGGTCATCAGTAATCGGCTTAACACATTGTGCCCATGTGAATGTGTTATCTGAACAAATTGTTACAATTTACCTTGAACCTGAATAAAGTTCTAAGCGTTATTTTCACAAGTTCAGCATTTTCAGTATCTAATGAAGTATTATGAGCTGTGCATACACAACTGGTCAGGTATTTAATAGACCTAGGCTTCAGACAAGAGACTAATGCTGTGGACTACTTTCACAGCTGTCAGAGAAAAACTACATGATTTTCTTTATTGACAAGAGAGAAACATTAAAGAATTCCAAATAACCAAATACTTATTAAATTACAGCATGCTGAAGGAAGTGTTGGTATAGCCTGAAGTAAGAACCATTTTCATGTTAACATTTGTGTTAGCAGTACCAGTTCAGGTGTCTTGGTTTAATGGTCAAAATACACATACTTTATCTACTGCTGTCAATATTTATCACAGGGACGCCCAATTGTCAATGATAAACTCTTAAAAAAAAACAAGGGGAACTTCATTTTTTTTATTTATGATTAAAAATATTTAGGAGTTTTTTCGGAGTCGATCAATGTTGATATGATAATATTGAATGTTTTGAGAGCGCATGACCATTTGCACTTCTTAACAACCTTAGCTATTTGGAATGTAGTCACTTTTGAAAGATGATTACTGTATGGCATGTAATTTGTATGTATATAATTTTCGTTTTAAAACAAACTACTAGAAACAAACTTTAACAAATGTGTGATGCAAGATGAGTGTCAAAATCAATGTTCCAAAGGATTTCTTGACCTTGAAAACCGTAAAAATCAAGAATGGGACGCGACTGCGTTGTGCACTTGCATATCATGCGTTGTGTTTAGGAGTGGTAATAGAGGGAAATGGCGGTGCATTCATGAGATGTCTGTACTTGAAACGTTTGTTAACGTTTACACTTCGTATCCAAATTAAAAGTTAAGGTTCCACTACTTTTTTTATGAGTATATATATTGGTGAATTATCAGTAAATATCACAGAAATAACCTTGAGCAAAATTTGAAAGTCCTTTGTAAAATCTTTTGCAGTTTTAGGAAAAAGATCCTGGTTTTAGTACTTCCCTAATTCATATCAAGAAATGAGAAGCCTGAATGCAAACTGGCTGATTAGAAAGTTTAGTTGGTACACTGTTGTACTGATGTGTCCTCAGATCCTCACATGATAAACTGAACTGAAGTAAAAGAATAAATTATAACACTGTTTGCATGATAATATATGACAAATAGGAATAGTATTTAGTCAGCTTACCAAATTAGCTTATGGTAAATCTGATATTCCCATCTGTCAGTTTATCATATCAATTACAGTATTTATCATGTGATAAACAATCAAGTGTTGGTGTGTTTGAGATATATCTTGACAGTGTTCATGATAATCCCTTTGAAGATACCTTCTTTATAAAAGCACTGAGGCGTGCTGATCCTGACTGAAATTATAAGGCATGGTTGTAAACACTGCATACACTGAATAGTCACATGTCTTATTGCATCATTTGGGGGAAATGCATTGTGACATCATCATATATAAGTTGAGGGGTGGGATAGTGTAGTAGTTAAAGTTTTCATGGGTTGCACCGAAGATCCACCCTGTGAAGGTGCCGGTTAGAATATTGGCATTCAGTAACCCAGGCTTGTAAGAGGTGACTAACGGGATCGGGTGGTCAGGCTTACTGGCTTAGTTGACACACGTCATATTATCCCAATTGGACAGATCAAGGCTGTTGATCAGTCATGCTGTTGATCACTGGATTGTCTGGGGAAGACTCAATTGTTTACAGACTGCTACCATAATATATTGCTGAGAGTGGCATAAACCTAAATAACCAACTCACTTATGCTGAAGATATAGGTTCGATTCCTTATGTGGATATAATATGTGAAGCCCATTTCTGGTGTCTCTGGTGCCATTATATTGCTAGATTATTGTTAAAGACAACATAAAATCTGGTTCCTCACTTATCTCGCTCACTGACACACAAATTCATGAGGGAATGATCTCGATCACAATTCACTCTCTTAGCTCATAAATCATTCTCACAGTTCACTCACTCACTCACTGACAATGTTATTAACAGATAATTGCTGTAGGTCACCAGGTATTGACAGCTTGTATCAACCAATGAGCTGTCTCTCTCATTGTGCCTGATGGATATATGTGGGTTGAACTATACAGTATACAAGTTGTTCATTCAGGCAGACATGGCAGTATCCCATATATACACAGTTGTACAGAGGCTGCTGCTGGAGGTCTATATACTGCATTTGAGATGTTAGGTGTTTTCTCGTGGCATAGTCCTCATTTTGACTTTGTAATACTGTGTCAGTAGCAGTGATTTTGACTTTGTAATACCGAGTCAGTAGCAGTGATTTTGACTTTGTAATACCATGTCAGTAGCAGTGATTTTGACTTTGTAGTACCGTGTCAGAAGCAGTGATTTTGACTTTGTAATACCGTGTCAGTAGCAGTGATTTTGACTTTGTAATACTGTTTCAGTAGCAGTGATTTTGACTTTGTAATACCATGTCAGTAGCAGTGATTTTGACTTTGTAATACCGTTTCAGTAGCAGTGATTTTGACTTTGTAATACCGTTTCAGTAGCAGTGATTTTGACTTTGTAATACCGTGTCAGTAGCAGTGATTTTGACTTTGTAATACTGTGTCAGTAGCAGTGATTTTGACTTTGTAATACCGTGTCAGTAGCAGTGATTTTGACTTTGTAATACCATGTCAGTAGCAGTGATTTTGACTTTGTAATACCGTTTCAGTAGCAGTGATTTTGACTTTGTAATACCGTGTCAGTAGCAGTGATTTTGACTTTGTAGTACCGTGTCAGTAGCAGTGATTTTGACTTTGTAATACCATGTCAGTAGCAGTGATTTTGACTTTGTAATACCGTTTCAGTAGCAGTGATTTTGACTTTGTAATACCGTGTCAGTAGCAGTGATTTTGACTTTGTAATACCGTGTCAGTAGCAGTGATTTTGACTTTGTAATACCGTGTCAATAGCAGTGATTTTGACTTTGTAATACCATGTCAGTAGCAGTGATTTTGACTTTGTAATACCGTGTCAGTAGCAGTGATTTTGACTTTGTAATACCGTGTCAATAGCAGTGATTTTGACTTTGTAATACCGTTTCAGTAGCAGTTTCCTCAACAAATATTCCTGTCCTTTATACTTAGTCCTTACAGCATAGCAGTACGTGTTGAATCATGGTTTGTGTGGTCATATTAGCTGCTGGTAAGAATGGATGGTGGGTCCATGTTTTCCATCACATTAGGTAATCATGTGTTACTAGATATCCATGAATAGATAAAGGTTTTGTTTCTTATTCATGCTCCTTTAGTTTATGATTTAAAACTTGTAAATATCATTTGAAGCCAAATGTGAGGCTTTATATCAAGTAGAAATGAAATTCACTCATATCTGATTCTTTTGACATGTTTGTCTATAACCAATCAATGACAATCACATATTCACAAACTGGTGCTAGAGGAGGGTGTAAGAGGTCAGTTAGTGACAAGTGTCTTTAAGTTATTGGAACTGCTGAGTATTGCTCACGCTAAACAGAACAATAACCAGAGCTCAGTTTTCTATCAATATTCATTGCAAACCCTACCACAAAACTCTTTTGGGAAGTAACATGACACAGTGGTAACATTGCACAAACGAAACAGGGACAGTTTACTTCTACAGTGAAGACAGTACAAGGTCTTTCCTGTTGAAATGACCCGAATAGATCTTTAGTAATGTATGCTTGTCATAAGAGCTGACTAACCATGCTAACAGGATTGGGTGGTTGCTGACTTGGTCGATAAACATCACCGGTTCCCAACTGTGTAGGTCGATGCTGTTAATCACCGGATTGTCTGGTCCTGGCTTGATTATTTACAGACTACTGCCATATGGCTGCCATATGACTGTAGTATTGCTGAGTGCAGTGTAAAACTCAGTCACTCTGTAGAACCACACACTGGTGTCTGCTGTTTACATTGCATCAGTCTTTTTGTCTTGATTTGACAGGCATTACAACAAGAACCTGCAAAATTTGATTTGATGTTTCATATTTTAGAAAATATTTTAGTCTCCTGAGCTCATAGATAGTTGACACAGTTTGATATCAGAAGGATAGCAGGTGGTCCATTTCTGTTTGATGGCAGAAGGGTGTCATGTGGTCCGACACAATTTGATATCAGAAGGATATCAGGTGGTCCATTTCTGTTTGATGTCAGAAGGGTGTCATGTGGTCCGACACAATTTGATATCAGAAGGATATCAGGTGGTCCATTTCTGTTTGATGTCAGAAGGGTGTCATGTAGTCCGACACAATTTGATATCAGAAGGATATCAGGGGTCATCACTGTTTGATGTCAAAAGTATATGAGGTGGTGTGTTACTATTTGTGTGTTTTGCAGTACCTAGGAGCTGCTGGCAATGTCGAGGAACTTCTAAAAGAATCATTGAGCCATGTGATTATTTATTGCTGTCACAGTATTTTGTATTGTCTTTGAGCCTATGGCAGTGTATGAGTGGTTTCAGGTCTGTGTGTAGGTTTTGACACTGTTCCCAAACATTTAGCAGTGTCACAGAGCATTTAGCATTATCACTGAGCATTTAGCACTGTTATAGCAAAATCCTGCTCAACATCAGTCAGCTGTCTAGGACTACTTTATCCAGCACTCTCTGATACCTCTGCTTTTCAGATTCCCATGAAACTTATGAACAAAACTATACTCAACACATTTTCTGTTTGAAACTACGTCGGACACTTTTGATGAACACACATAAATTTGGTGGTTGTAATTGTGACCTGTTTCTCTATGGCGGAAATGAGCCATTACCAGCCATTATGCGATAGGTCAGCTGTCGTCACGGCGACAGGAAGCTTGGCATGGAGCACAAGTGGTGGGGCTAGTGGTTTACACTTTGACACAGCACGAGACGGAGTGGACCCAGCTCAGCCTCAAGTAGTCCCTGTGATGTTGAAGAGGCCATATCATACCATGCACCATTAATGGTCTTGAACAAACTTGAAACAACATTTTTTAGACTATATAATTAAATTATTAGAGATTGAGTCATCGATATTAAGTATGTGACTACTGGAAGTATTGTTTGATGTGTAATCCTAATACATTTTATAGGTATTAAGATTCCAGCCTGTGTGATAAACATGGTTACGTGAACTTGGCTCGTGCCAAATTTGTCCCTTGGTTAGAATTGTGTTGAGACATAGCTAATGCATGTGTAGGAAACAGTATTGTAAGTTGTATTTTCATGATGAGCAAAACAAAAGCTATAACATTTTTTCAACAACTAGTATTTGCCAAATCTTTGATCCATTTTGATGTTGATATACATCACAGTGAAGTTGTTTAAATATCCAGTGTAAGAAAGGGCCATTGATACAGGCCACATGGGTGTTAAGTTCATGTTGCCACTAAGACTGACTTTGTGGCACAGCACCAGAGTTCGGCTGAAAGTCAATAAAGCAGTCATGGTATAACTAGAACGTCTTAGAGATTATAATTAGAACTTCTTATAGAAGTGTGTGATACTGGAATACCATGATACCAGTATTACCACTGCCACACATTTGAAATAATTTGCATATTATCCTTTTCAAGATTGTTATAATTATGCTGTGTGTTTTGTTAATGTTGAACTTCACACTCAGCAGTATTACAACTATATGATGTCAAATCTGGACCAGACAATCCAGTGATTGGCATCATGAGTATCAATGTACACAAGTAGGATTTGATGACATGTGTTAACCAAGTCAGCAGACCTGACCACCCAATCCAATTAGTCACTTCTTAGGCCAAGAATGAGTTGCTTGTAGACCGGTTCTAACCTGGATCGTCACAGGTTTTAAGATTATCAACATTATTACCTTGCTGGCAATGTTTACATAAGTGACAAGTCCCATGGAAGTAGTGAATTTCAGAAATTAGCAATGGATTTCTCTGATAAAAAAAACACAAAACTAATCAGTTTCCTGTATATATTGAGCCTGGTATGTATGTCTTGTGACCATAGCAACATCCTGCAACATCATGGATGACAACAGTATGTGCTGGGGAGGTCCGATTTGTGTGTCCATTGCAAGATATTAGCTTGTTCGTAGGTTCATGACTAAACTACTGTAGGAAAATCACATACAATAGATTTTGGTAAGTATTGCTCTGCATAAATCATTATTGGTGAGTCAGGCAGGTAGCCGTCACATACGTAAAGCAATTACATTATAGGGTCAAGATCATTGTACTTTCTTACTATCCAATGTGGAGTTTTGAGGATGCAGTTCCAGAGGTGAGGTTGTCCGGTATTGCACAGGTGACGTCTGTGGACTGTTTGATACTTTACATTCTTGTCTGAAATATTTCCTGTCCCACTATCACAGGTCAGTCAGTTAACAATTAGCTTCAGTAATTAATAGTAGAGGTTTGGGTACAGTACTTGAGGCAGCAGTGTGGTAGCCTAGTAGTTAAAGTGTTCGCCCTACACGGCACAAACCAAGGTTTGATTCCCCACATGGGTATGATGGGTAAAGAACAATTCTTGTGTCACTGCTGTGGTATTGCATACAAACTGCATAAAAAAATGTGTGCCTGTTCCTCGTAGTGAGCTAGCGTAGTTGTTAACATGATCGCTTGCAACACTGAAAACCCGGGTTTGATTCTCCATGTAAGTATAATGTTTGAAGCCCATTTCTGGTGTCTCCCATCGTGATATTGCAGGAATACTGCTAAAAGCAGTGTAAAACTAAACTCAGTCACTCACTTGACCTACAAACTCTGTATCAAGAGGACACCTAGTAACTAACTGCAAGCATCTTGCTGGACAGTATGAGGATCTCGGAAAGTATTGGAATTCTTTTGTGTACTGAACTGTAAGAGCTAGTAGTTCCAACTTTTTATTTCTTGTCAAGGTGCAATAGGCCTTCAGTAACCTATGTTTACTGTTAGAGGCGACTGCTTGTCGTAACATGCGACTAACGGGATTGGGTGGTCAGACTCGCTGACTTTGTTGACATGTCATCGGTTCCCAATTGTGCAGATCGATACTCATGCTTTTGATCAGTGGATTGTCTGGTCCAGACTTGATTATTTACCGACTGCCACCTTATAGCTGGAATATTGCTGAGTGCTGCGTAAAGCTAAACTCACTCAGTTACTGTTTCTTGTTATAGACTTCAGTGCAATCATTATTTTAAGTGCATTTCTTGCGTGAGTGAGTCAGTGAGTGAGTTTAGTTTATGCCTCTTTTATCAACATTAATCAACAGCAGGAAACCCCAGAAATGCGATTCACACATTGTATCCAGGTGGGTTTCAGTAAATTTATGACAGGTGTTAGTTGCAGTACCTTTATGACATGTGTTGGTTGCAGTACCTTTATGACAGGTTTTGGTTTTAGTACCTTTATGACAGGAATTTCTTGACTATGTGTCTTGTTTCAAACAGATAAATGTTCCTGGTGTGACTAAACGCCCTAAGCCCATAGATATAACGTCTCTATGTCATCAGTTAGCTTAGGAAGGGTTAACCTGATTCTGAATGGAAGAAAACTAATTGCAGGTGACCTGCAGAGTAATATTATGAATGGCTGCTTGTACTTGGTGCAGTATTTGGGTCAGTGACGGTAACAGCTCTACCACAGCCATTTGCACCATCACAACCCGAGCTTGATGGCCCATCGCAGCAGGGCAGGTCACCCAACATGGAAGTAGTGCGCCTATTGGATCAGACTATGTGCTCCTATACATGCTCATGTCTGTCCGATGACTTATTCAAGTTATTGCCTAGACAGGACGGTGTAATCCTACACATTCTCATAACTGTCCCAGGATGAAGTATTGCCCAGACAGGACAGTAGGGCCCTGCATTTGCTTATGTTTGCCCCAGGACATACTGCCAGACAGGACTGTATGATCCTATACATTCTCATAGCTGTCCCAGGACATATTGCCCAGATGGGACAGTAGGGCCTTGTCTGGGACGTATTGCCCAGCTGGGACAGTAGGGCCTTGCTTGGGACATATTTAACAGGCAGGACAGTAGGGACTTGCACATGGTCATGTCTGTCCCAGGACGTATTTATATAATAAATAGGGTCTTATACATGGTTATGCTTGTCCTAAGGTGTAAAATGTAGGGTTGGTTGAAGGAATGATGGCCGAACATTGTGAGCATTGTGTTAAAGTCAAATCTATGCCTTTAGTACAGTTTCATTTCTTGGTGTGATGCTGTTTTATAACTTTTAACAGCAACAAGGCAGAAATATCAAAGGAATTCAAGTGGTTGTCTTGTGCGACCAAGTAACGAACCCCCAGTGTTCATTCATCCTCTGTGTGATGCTTTCAATGCATGGAAGGAACCACCATGTTTCAAACATATAACTGCAATAGATTATATGAACAGTTTGCTTCTGAATAGGCAGGTATTTCCAGAGCATGGAGCATGTGAGGTATTTTTAGTTTCTCCCATCCCAGTTATTCATTCATAGTTTGTGAAAGATACAGGTTGTTTGTGGGAGACAGGAAGTGGGATGTGATTGTTGAGTCTATTAACGCTCATTAACCTGCAGCTAATGGTGCTGCTGGTGTGGGGGTGGGTATAGCAAGGCTTCCATCCCCCAACTTCCCTGCAGACAGATACAGTGCTGTACATCCTGATCAGTTAATGAGGAAACTGACGTAATAGTCAGCTCACTGTGTATGAGAGAGGAGACTGGTTGGGAGGGTTGCAGTTAGCCAGCTCATATTGTTCTTGAGTGAGTGAAAAAGGTTCCAGCAACAATTTCATGGCTGTGACACTGGAATATAGTGGAAATGGACCTCACATCATTCGACACACTTGATTTGTTGGGAATCAAACCCAAGCTGTCAGCTGACAACCTGTAGATCCGGGTTAGTTTTGGCTTTCACTAACCCATGCCTTATGTAACGGGATAATGGGATCTTGATGTACTGTTCATCGTACCCCAGTTGTGGAGATTGATCCTCATCCTGTAAGGGAATTGGGTATTTACAGACCACTTTCAAAAGGTGGATTATTATCTTAGTGGAGCAGAAGACAACTAGCACAGACTTCAGCATGACAAGTGAACACTTTAACCACTGCACTACCTCACTGCCCTGTGCTACATCAATGCCCTGCTGATGTGTGTACTGGTTTGATGGGAGGGGGCTAGAGTGAGAAAGGGATAGAGAGGGTGACGCTATAAAAAGTTGAGTTTGTAACATAATGTGCGATCCTCCTATGCACATGGATAGCAATTTTACAAGGTGTTTGAAAAAGTAGATTAGATTTCAGTTCAGTGAATTCATTGTGTCAGGACAAGGATTTGACAGATGGATCATAAAGACCGACTGCAGTTGTTATCGGGTTGTAATTTTCCTCACTGCCCTTGTCAACATGTCAATCCCTTGATAATGAGTTATGTGATAGCATGCATATCTCAACACTTCGCTGTCCCATTGTTTTGGATAGGACAAAGTGACAGTGAGCGGTCTATTCATTATATGGTGACTGATGAAGGTTTTCCTTTACTTGTAAATATTGGACAAAGTTGCTAATGTTATCCATCCAAGTAGTGCCAGGAGAAGTATAGGGCAAGAGCCAGCTTCTAACAGCAACTCTAGTTGTATGTAGCACAGGTCAATCTAAAATTTGTTTGGTGAAGTAAATTCAGCTAACAAAAGTTGGGTTGATAAGACTACAATCTGTTGAAATCGTTACCAAGAACACTGGGTAGGTAGCGTCACAACGTTTCCACGGAGACTGTTACAGTGGGAAGATGCAAACTTCAAGGAAGGAACATAAAAATTCCATTTTGTACTACATGTGAATGTATTATATTGTTACGTCTTTGTTGTTTAGCACCATACAATATTCTACTATTTCTAACTATATAATGGAGGTGTGTAAATGTTTGAGTGTGGGACATTCCCATGACTGGCATCATAAGCCTATACAGTTAGGACACGATGATATGCCTCAACCAAGTCGATCACCTGATCCCGTTATTATAGTTCAGATGTTTGATGGGTATTTAGAAGTTGTTAGGGTAATACTAGACACTTGTTATGGATATGCCACTTCTTTATTATTTAAGCACGACGTTTCTGGGTAATACTTGCCCCTTCATCAGGTGAATGACAGTGAATAATTAGAGGTATATATATATAGGAGAGGCCACGGTGACGTCAGTGTTTTGATCACGTGACGCGCCCGAGTACTTCCGGTAGGCAGAAGTTAAACATAAACACGAGAGAACCACACAAGCTGCATACATTTGATCGTTGACTTGTCATGCGTAACAACTCCTCCCGATCTGGTTTTCTTTTTTCGTTTGGTGTGTTGTATAATGAGACAGGTACACAACCTTTATTTTTCTAAAACATTTGTGGAAAGTATCTAATTGACAATATCCAGATTTCATACTTCACTCTGGTCCAATGCTGCAAGTCTTCGTTTTTTAAAGCAAGAATGTAATGCAAAAACTCCCAAGTGTTTGTCTCGCATTTCTTTCAAACAATACAAATTTTAAACAAATAATCCCTCACTTACTGTTTCTTTGCTTACATATTGTCAATGACATAATCAGGAAAGGTGAGTAATCTGCCTCACCTGCCAGTCATACATGTTACATAAACACCACCCCAAACCTTCCTTGTCAACTATAACAACACATGCATCTAAATGGCATTGAGTTACCATTTTATCACAGCTTTTCCTTCTTATGAAAACAGATAAAGAAGTAGCATTGATCTAAGCTAAATCTTTAAATGGCATTGAGTTACCATGTCATCACATTAATTCCTACTTATAAAAAACACATACAAAAGCAGCCTTGATCTAGGCTAATCTCACCAACAGGGTGGTTTCAAAACTTTCCAGACACACTTGTAGTAGGCATCAGCAATATATTCTTTATTCCTAACAATTCAATATGTAAGTTAAACAGTCATCTTACAGACATAATTTTCTCGTAGCAGATATCCAGCAAGCACAGAGGTGTTTTGTCATCGACATTGTGGTACTGTGTCGGAAAAACGTGTCCACTTTCCACATATTCATATGCTTTCAGTTACTTGAAGGGTCTCACAGATTCGAGGGTGAACTGACCTTGGGTGTCTATCAGATAGAAATAAAATGTTAAGTACATAATCCGACCATTGTTTGCCTTTCACGCTACACCGGTTCCCATCGTTATCATCAACCATTGTGGCTTTCTGCCTACCCATGTCTGAGTGAGCGTGGTTTGTGACGTCACTTCCGTAAACATATGGACACCGCTATATGGTATGCGCAGGAAGCCACAGAGTGTTTTTACAAAGGTGTGTACATGAAGCCACAAGTGTTTTCACAGTAGATTAGCAAGGGAGGGTAGGGGGTGTACATAATGTCTGTACAAGGTGTTTACATGGAACAGATGACCATAGTTGAAACCAGTGAAGCATGCAGTGATGGGAAATAGGATGTACAGTAACACTAACAGGATGTACAGTAACAGTTATTGTGCAGTCAGTTGATGATACTTCATGCATTAGGAAGGAACACACCCTGGTCCCTATTCACTGTATTTCAGCTCGGGTTTTGTCCTTTTTATGAGGAAGGCTTCCATTAATTTCCGTTTACGCCAGTTGCTGATGTTGACGGCTAGGATTTCTGTGTTGCCAGTTTACCTGATGAAGGGGCAAGTGTTAGCCCAGAAACGTTGTAATAAGTAATAAAGAATTTGCATATCCATAACGAGTGTTTAGTATCACCCTATAATTGCCTCTATCACATAAACAGAGGTTGCTGTAGATCAACTCTAACCCGGATCTTTTTTGGATCTGATGTGCATGGCAGGAACATTATTCTAACCATGGTCCATGACTGAATTATTATGTAAGAAATCAAGTTACACTGTGAAGGAGTATATGATGTTATGTAATGTGACTATTGTAGAGAACATGAGTTTTGGGTGCCTCAGTTTATAGTCACGATCAAGGAAGTGTGTTGCATGAATGGGTCTGTACATGTAGGTATATCTGTCCTGCATTATCAGCCTCTGGAGGGTGTGACTGTATACATTCTCCTTCCTTTGTAACCTGTCACAGAGAGAGACTTGGTGATCTACAGTTGTGCCCCGTTTATACTTGTGTTTTTATTGAAATTGTCCGAGTAAGCAGATATTCGGATATCTGAACCACAGGCTGTATGTAGAAAGAAACATACAAAGAAACGTACACCGAAACGAACATAGTAGACATCAGACATAATCTTTATTGATTACACATAAACAAATGTCAGTGCATACGTAAAATGCCTCATACCTGTTCATGCAGTTATGTTCGCTTGAAGAAATCACTCATAGCTTTTTGTACTGGCTGTGTAGAAAAGCGAGAGGACTTTTACCCGTCAGTTCATCACTGTCAACATTCACAAGATCACCAGCAGTTGCAACTTGTGCATAGGATTGTAGTGCATCGTGAAGTTCCGACAAGGCCATGTCTTCTTGTGGGTCCTCATTTGATTGGATAATATCCACATGACGAAAGCAGTTAGCAATTGTCTTTTCGCTCACAGCTGTCCAGGCTTGCTTGATCATCCGGATTAATTAATTATAGTGACCCACAAATTGACACGCCTCAAAATAACTCAGTGTCACCTTGCTACTCAGAGGTAGTTAATCTTCTCACGCTTCGAAGATTGTCAACTTCTTTCATGTTACGGCATGCAAGGTTCCCAGTAATCGTGTGTGTATATATACAGGGGCTCAGCCATCTGGATATATGATAGAAAACATGCACATATTTTAGTGTTTTGTATGTGAAAATGACCATACAGTTACGGAAACCGGTTTTCCGGATAGGTGAGTAATTGTACAACGCTGTGAATTCGTTTTAAGGAATTTTCGTTCAGAAGGCGAGTTTTCTGGATATCTGAGGTTCAGATAAACGGGGCATGACTGTACATCAAATATCAGTTCTGTCGCAGATAAATAAAATAAAATAACACCACTGTAACAACTGGTGTCAAACTACTGCTCTCCTGGTCACGTATGGGTAAATTGTGCTGCTTCGGATATATGGAATGAGTGTGTTTATATGGCTTTTACGACACTTTTGCAATATTCCAGCTATATTGCAGGTGACACCAAGAAATGGGCTTCACACATTGTTCCCATGTGGGGAAATAAAACACTTTAAATACTAGGCTATCCCACTGTCCACTGTGCAATAATCTTGTGTTATTGTTGACTATTTAGAAATACATGTTTTGAAACACTGCAACTGCAAGTTATTTTTGGTTGCAGCTGTTTTAAATTGAACGGAATTCCACTGTAGACATTCCAGTGAGGTTACTATCTCTTTTTATGGGCCCCAAATGCAATTTCATCCTTTCTGGGGATCATTATTGGTCTTGTAAAGTTTTTATGCTGTTTTATAGTACAGTAAAGCAAATGTAATAAAAACAAACTGATATTTGATTAGCTTAGGTTTGGAGAAAATCAGTGCCGGGTAATCCCCTTTCTATTTTTAGTAAGTCAAGTGCATGAGTTATTTATTGTACCTGACTTGAAATCAAGACGTGTACAGGGTAAAATGACGAGCCAATACTACTTTTCTAATGTACGTAAAAACATGTATTGACCTCCTCTGTTATTTACAATAAATACTGTACTCAGTGAATGATTTACATGTAATGAAAAAAACCAAAAACCATTTTGCTGGATTTGGACATCAGGTCAGACAAACATATAGGTGTGAAACTAGATGGGATCTGAGTAAGCCATACTTATTGTACGAGACATGTATTTCTCCACTAAGGCTGCCTGAAAAAAATTAAATATTTCTTGGTTATATTTTTTATCAAAATGATGAGGGCAGTAGGGCTTTTTTGATTTTAATTTTTAGACTGTCTTTAAGGATGTCAGTTGTGAGGATATTTTATTTAGGTCTTTAGGCATCTTATTCTAGAGTGTTTATGGAAATTGTTGTGAAATCTACGGACGAATTATTCTTGTGACCAGTACGAATTGTTGGTTTGACCGAAGTAAACATACTACCTGTCTTCATCCTGCTTGTGCAAAGGAAAGGAAAGATGTTTCCTTCCTTGTCTGTTGTTTTCAAAATGGTAAGGTAAAGGTCTTAATGTGCATATATATTCCTTATTCGACCCCAGTTGTCTCCCCTGGCAGATGTCAGACATCATGAGGAAAGCTGATTTACTGTCCCTGCTTCACAGACAGTATTGATAGTTATATCCACACATCCACCAAGTAATCACTTAGTGTTGCACCGTTACAACAGGCTGTCTGTCAGATGTACATTCTTTTCTCCTGCTTATTCTGAAATTGGTCATGGGGTAGTCTGATGATTAAATTGACCGCTCATTACACTGAAGACCTGCTTATGTTGCATATCTGCCCATTGAGTCATACATCCACTGTGACTGTTGATAAAAGTGGCATAAAACCCAGCACACTCTCACACTGACTTTGTTTTCTACTTTCCTGTGTGTCAGAAAGTTTGGAGGTTTGGTCGTATGTCCGTAGTTAAATCATATATTTGAGACAAGGAAATAAAACTGTTTGCCAGGAATGTGAGTATTCATATAATGAAATCCTAGATGGTGGAAGCGAAACCAGGCAGTATTTCCTTCCTTGCTGCATGAGACAAGGAGTGACATTTATCAATTTTAAAACAACCATTTCGTTGAAAGCAGTCAGTTCGTGAGTAATGTACACTGCTGTCGATATTGAGGATGTTACCTGTAGATTATACTTGTAATCAGCTGCAAAGTGTGAGGTACCAAGTGTTCCAACACTATTCAGCAGGGGTTCATGAATCCCATCCCCTGACACAAGGACAAGTTGGTTTTCTTTTGGGCAGTCAGATAATGGTATCTTACTAGTCCATGGTTTCAGACTGCAAATAGACTTGAATTTCATTTCATATCTGCTCAAAATATAGCTATTTAATTTCACAATGATAATTATAATTCTTTGCTATTTATCACTTCTCAATAAATCGTACACTGAACATTTACATCAGATACTATTTTGATTTATTCTTTCAAAATTACATTATCGTGATTACGTCATAAAGATCAGGGAAAGTGGAATGTTGCTTTCTTAAAGTCACTCTCCCTGTGGCATGGGGCTTTTACAAAAACAAAAATTGACCTCCTGTTCAGTATAAACATTATCTCGCATAGTATCTTGCAACAGGTAATAAAATGGTTCTTTTGAGAAGCCTGACTGACCAGTTATAATTTGTATTAAAGTAATTGCCAGATTTATGGTAGATTGAGCAAAGAATATCCAGGTTACCCCAGAAATGTACCCCAGTCTCACAATAACAATGGGGTACTTAAACCCAGGTCCTTGTCAGGATAGGCAAACACCCAGTCACTTGGCTATACTGCTGTGTGAAGACACTGGACTCTGGCTTCACATCTTATGCCCAGGTGCAGAATTACACCCTGGGTGTGAGATACTAGTAAATGTTTTCTACTGCTAGACTGCACCAGTACCTTAGTATCATGGATGAAAGACCAGGTGTTAAAGCACTGCTTCCTGTAAAGTCAGGGCAGCCAATGCAGGAAATAATTAATAGCCATTTTGAATTCAGCCATGATAGATGTTGCTATTTATGTCAAATGTAATGGCGAGAGAGATATCTCTAAGTGTGTCATTGCTCATTTCCCAGTAATGAATGGTCATCATTTGGTGGTTGTTTTTATTAAATTTCGCTCAGTGCTGTAGGTCAAGGTTTTGTCAGGTTGACATGAGAATAACATTAAAAATGTTGAAACCTGAAAGTGAATTGTTATTTAAGTAAGAAAGTGTGTTAGTGAATAATGAACCCTTTAACTTGTACATGAAACATTGACTATTGTGCTTTGGTTTCTGGGTTTGGCAGCACCGGACCAGTGGTATTTTCAGTGATAATCCCCGCATCACTTCAAGGTTTCCTTCAGCAGTATCAGGGATTTACCTCGAGTCCTGTATTCTGTATTTGAAGGTCCCTTGGACTTTTACTCTTAATTTTCAGGGGTCCTGGGATACAAAATGGGGGTCCCAGACACTTAAATGCTATCATTAATATTATGTTATAATATTGTTGCAGACACTGTTATTGTATTGTTGTGCATCATCACAGTAATTAAACTGCAAATGATATCATCACCCGGCCCGACAACAGACACACGGATAAGTTATCATTACTTGATCAACATGTAAAAAAAAGTATTTGGAGTTTTTATGTGTACCTGTGGATCCACTAGTCTATTTCGTAGCGTCCATTTGTCAAATTTTATGTGCCTACAATGCGTCCTGTAAATCACTGGGTATGCTGACACACAGTGGTGTATACAGGAAAGCTTTAAGCAGCATTAAAACCAACTCGCTTACTCTTTGTCATAGATTATATGTATGTAACAGAGCTTCAGATGCTAACATCCTCCTACTTCAGATCATGGTACTCTGTAATATTAACATATGTTACTACAAGAAATCAAGTGTACTGTTTAGAAATATGAGTTACTTGAAGAGGATGAGGAAAACCATTGATTCTGAGTGTAATAACAACAATGATATATCTCCAACACTCTGCCAGTATCATATACACAAGGAAGTACATGTTTTCCTTGATATTATACACTGGGTGGGATTAAGGGTTGATAATACTGTGGTCATGTAGATGTTTGTAGCAGATGACTACACTAAACACTGGGTGGGATTAAGGGCTGATAACCCTGTGGTCATGTAGATGTCTGTAGCAGATGACTACACTAAACACTGGAGGGGATTAAGGGCTGATAATCCTGTGGTCATGTAGATGTCTGTAGCAGATGACTACACTAAACACTGGGTGGGATTAAGGGCTGATAATCCTGTGGTCATGTAGATGTCTGTAGCAGATGACTACACTAAACACTGGGTGGGATTAAGGGCTGATAATCCTGTGGTCATGTAGATGTCTGTAGCAGATGACTACACTAAACACTGGGTGGGATTAAGGGTTGATAATACTGTGGTCATGTAGATGTCTATAGCAGATGACTTCACTAAACATTGGTGGAGGGGGGATTAAGGGCTGATAATACTGGGGTCATGTAGATGTCTATAGCAGATGACTACACTAAACACTGGGTGAGGTTAACAGGGTTCCCGTTCTCCAGTAAGTACTGTTTTTTGACAGACCAAAATTGGGATGATCGGGTATTTTCAGCTGCCTTCTGTAGCTGCTGCAGGTAAATTTTTCATTGTCTAAAGTTGCCTTTTATCGGTAAATTTAATATAATTGCAGTTTAAAACAACGTCCTGGCACATGCAGATATAGACTTTAGCACACTCAGCGTATGCAGATCAAGCCATGCCATATGATTGGCTGATACAGACAGTCGCTCACTGCCACGCCCCATTATCTATTTATAGCTGTAGCACTTGGTAATCATTGCGTGTGTAGTGAAAAAAATGGCTTCCAGTGGTAAACAGCGTACACTGACAGGGTTCTTTTCAGGAACAAATTGGATGCAAAATAAAAGTCAAACATCTGATCCAGTGGTTAAGGGGAAGGAAAAATATGGTGATGTTTTTTTCCAATTGTGACATGTCATAACAGGCCCTTGCTTTTTCTTTTATTTTGTCTTATTTACGTAATCAGAAAATCGTCATAAAAAGATATCTTAAATAGTATATATAGTTGCCCATTTTCTGTTATAAGAAGCTTTCCACTCGCTAACATGACACAATAGTGGAAAATATCTCTGTTTTATAAGCTTCGTATGAATAACATGCAAGGCGATTCGCTTGATGGTGAGTATCGTTCGAGAGCTGTGATTATTAACTATATCATTGATTGTACCCTTGCTGAGAGTATTTTCACAGTTGTAAGCAGCAATTTTATTGGATAAAAATTGGTTTCTAATGAAGCGTTTTTGACACAGTCTGCTATAGGGATTGTGATTGGCTAAAATCAGGCACATGACCCAAGGCAGCCAATCATGTTACAGTAATGTTGTCCTAATAAACGAAAACTTTCAGATTTAGACGAACGTTTTGGGTATTTTTAACGCATTAAGCAAAAATTCTCTATCAATATGTAAATTATAGAACCTACTGGACATATCGTGCTGTGTTATCACCTGTGACAAATATACATCATGCATCTTGTCTTCTTTAAACATCGAGTCTGAGTGTAAAGATCGAGGTGGCGAAAGCCGAGATGTCACTTGTCAGTGACTAGACTTACACTACATGATCACACAAAAGGATGGACAGAGTAATTTATATGTACGTTTGACTTCTATGAATGCAGTTTTTGATTTTATTCGTCAGTTTATTCAATTTGTTTAATGACATTGTGAACACATTTATTGAATGTAGTTGGACCGCCTGAAATCATTTTCTGATTGCCTCAGCATGGCATTGAATCGATAATTGTATTTAATGTAGGTCTAATGAACATATTCTCAAACACCAAGCAACACACAGCACACCCTGCAAAACATTTATTGACAGTATTTCGTTATAAATACTGATTACTTGCTCTCCGGATAAAAACTGGTTCAGCTGGAATTTTCAGACCCTGTTGGCATAAGCCATCAGCAATTTTCAAAAACAACGGGAATAATGGTTAAGGGCTGATAATACTGAGGTCATGTAGATGTCTGTAGCAGATGACTACTCTAAACACTGGATGAGGTTAAGGTCTGATAATACCGATAATACGGTAGTTATGTAGATGTCTGTAGCAGATGACTACACTAAACACTCTATGAGGTTAAGGGCTGATAGTACGGTGGTTATGTAGATGTCTGTAGCAGATGACTGCACTAAACACTCTATGAGGTTAAGGGCTGATAGTACGGTGGTTATGTAGATGTCTGTAGCAGATGACTGCACTAAACACTCTATGAGGTTAAGGGCTGATAGTACGGTGGTTATGTAGATGTCTGTAGCAGATGACTACACTAAACACTCTATGAGGTTAAGGGCTGATAGTACGGTGGTTATGTAGATGTCTGTAGCAGATGACTGCACTAAACACTCTATGAGGTTAAGGGCTGATAGTACGGTGGTTATGTAGATGTCTGTAGCAGATGACTACACTAAACACTCTATGAGGTTAAGGGCTGATAGTACGGTGGTTATGTAGATGTCTGTAGCAGATGACTACACTAAACACTCTATGAGGTTAAGGGCTGATAGTACGGTGGTTATGTAGATGTCTGTAGCAGATGACTACACTAAACACTCTATGAGGTTAAGGGCTGATAGTACGGTGGTTATGTAGATGTCTGTAGCAGATGACTACACTAAACACTCTATGAGGTTAAGGGCTGATAGTACGGTAGTTATGTAGATGTCTGTAGCAGATGACTACACAAAACACTGGGTGGGGTTAAGGGATGATATTGCCATTATGCGTGATAGTTAGAAGTGTATTGGATGTGGATATGACATGATATGTTTCTCGTATTTCTCCATTTTGCCATATTGTACAGCCAACAGTTTATCGGACTTCCAGTGGCAAGTCTCAGAGGTTGAAACTGTGTCATTAGCCCATATTATTCAGGGGCAGATATTAAAGTGTGCCCAGAGCGTCCTCATAGTCATACCTTTCTTCTGGATTGATACTGGTTGGTTAGTGCAAGATTGTGAGGAGGTTTTGTGAAAATCTGATAATACTTTCAAATTTGCTATTAGTTAGAATTGAAAGGAACACATAGTAAACATTTTTGTCTTGTTCAAGTATGACTAGTTCCAAACCCTGAGAACTAGGGACATTAGGGTTCTACAAGTCCTCCGGACTAGTCTTCAAAATAGCAAATTTCTAAGCCAGTGTTTTGACATTGGACTAAGTCAAACACACCAAGAGATAACCGTCTTCTTCTGTTTCAGAATCATTGTGTCATGGAAAGATTTTCGCAGCACACTTAATGAGACTCACTCCATCAGCACCTCTCTGGAGGCCATGGCACTCAAGTCCACCATTGACCTTACATGTAATGACTACATATCAGTGTTTGAGTTCGATGTCTTCACAAGGTATGACATGGCTGCATATACATTTGCAGTGTATTACATGGTATGATATATCTCTGATGTATATCAAAGAATACCACTTATATATCCATGTTAAATGTGATACTTGATTTATTTTTGCTTTTCATTACTTCTATTTTGACATGTTTTTTACATGGTATGATATATCTCCTATGAGTTGTTTATAACAGTATGACATATCTGCAAGTGATTTCACAAGATAGGATATTACTTACATATTCTTGTTATATGTTACATATTTTTATCACTCAATAGGCCAGACCAATTCTATTTCTTGTTTTACAGATTTTTTCCTCTGAAAACCTAAAGGCAGGTGGGGGAAAAGATAAAAATAAAATTTCCAATCAAAGTAATAGTCCTTCTAAATACTCAAAATATTTTACTTTTGAAAGTTATGAAATGAATATGGGTTAAAAAAACAACCTAAAAAGTGGTTTCTTTTGAGTTAACATTTTTAGCTGATAAAAACATTAGGATTTTAATTTTTGAGCGGGGGAAATTTTAATTTTTTTTTACTCATTCTTGAAAAAATACGGCAGGCGGATCCGTAAAACAAGAAATAAAATTGGTCTGGCCTTACCTACAGTTTGTAATCATTTTTCCTTTGCCTCTGGTTTCATCTTGAGTAATTTCTTCATATCTGTTTAGTATAGGCAATGTTTTCTTACAGATTGTTTCAGCCGTGGAATAATTTGCTTCGGAATTGGAATGTTTTGGCTGTCACGCATCCTGGCTATGTAGCATTTCTCACGTATGATGAGGTGAAGGCCAGACTAAAGAACTACATCAACAAACCAGGGAGGTGCGTACAACATGATAAGCAGAGTAAATTTCCACAATGTGTGCTCAAGGATAAGACAGGAACTTCCATAGCACTCAGTCAGTCGTAACTCCCATACATTAAAGGTCACATATACTCTAATAGGGTACAAATGCTAAATCACTTGCTGACATCGTTATAAATGAAACCCCGTCATTAAAACTGCTCATTTCAATCTTTAATTACCTTAAATCGACCTTTTTCCAACAGTGCACAATTCTCAGCCGCAAACGAAATTTAACCAATCAGAGCTGCGCATCTCCGTGACGTAATAGTGGGTATAGAAATGAGGGTCTATGCAGTATTCATCTACATTTCAGGGGTTAAACTATTTCGTTTACAGGTTTGTACAAACCTGAAATCGCGAAACCTGTTGAGAAAAATGAAAGCTGTATGTTCTCACAATCTACTATCATTTAGTTTTGTCTCCTGCTTTGCCTAGTTTTCAAGTTACAACCCTTGTTTTCATAGACGATTCTGTCAAGATCACTTGTTGTCGCTAGGTTGTAATCCGTGGTAGGTGGTATAAACCTACACGTTATTTGTCATCATTCACTTGATGCTCAGTTAATGAATTTATAACAGGTATAATTAGTGGTAACGCCACTTAGATTATCCGACAAAGGCCCCCATTTGGCATTTCTTTTGTCAGGATTGATCAAAGGATTAACCGATAACACCCTGATTGATTAATTAGTTTTATGGGGATTTAAATGGGGGATTTGTCAAAAGATAGTGTTTATGTATGTACATTTACTAATCTATACTGAATACACTCTGTCGTGTCTGTGTCTATGTAAAACAACACCCTTCTTTCAAAGGATTAACCACCAATACATTTATTGATTGCTCATTATTGGCTAACTAAATAACTTTTTAAAAAGAATGACACACATTATGCAATTAGTTGCCAGGTGTGCTATCTTGGGTAACCAATGAAACTATACAGCAGTGTGAAAAACCTGAAACGATACGTCACGTTTTCTTATATTAGACTGTTTAAAACACATCACTTGGAATATCTGCAGATGAATTATATATCACTTGTTTTTGTGGATATTGATGGATACATTCCTCGAAGAAGGTAATAGCCTGACATTGCTCCTATAACTTTAATTTTATTATTTGTATTTTTGTTTTTAATAAGTTGTCGTAGCTTTCAACAGAATCATTGTTTTCGTAGTTAAGTGTAATGATGCAGACGACATACACTAGGGCGTGCGTGCGAATTATGATGCATATAGGAAAACTATGAAATGTCTACATGTTACATTCCTGTTATACATTAGCAGATCGCTTCTTTTTATTAAGTTTCAAAATGCATGCAAGTATGATTATAAAGTAATTAGGATTATGAGACAAAGTATAAAGGCGTATATTGACAAGTGTCTACATACTGGTGAGTGAACGTTACAAACCAAGTAAATTTAGCAAGTGAAGAAATTTATCGCGCAGTATTTTCACTTCGACCCCGACCTCGCTTAGGTTATGTTACAGGTTGTGTCATGCAAACTGCTTTTGGTAATGATTCAAATACATATTTATGTAGTTTTGATTTTCTAATGTGATGAGAACAAACCATACATAATCTCATTAATTCAAATGGATTTGACTTCACGATTTTCAAAAATGGCGGTGCCCTGTCTTGGGATGAATGCTATTTAAGTTTGTTTTCACTGACTTACAAAAGGACAATTACTTTCTACTGGTAGTAAAATATGCATTTTATTGATGGACAATAGGATTTTGCATGACATTGCTTAGAACATAACAATTTCACTCTTGGAAGTGAGGTTGAAGTCAATATAACATTGCTTGCATTATAAATGTCACTTCGACCCCCACCTTGCTTCCTTGGAGGAAGTCCTTATGTTAAAAGTTGTGTCATACAAAATCCTTTTGGCCATGATTCAAATGCATATTTAACTACCAGTAAAAAGTAGTTTTGATTTTCTAACTTGATGAGAACAAATCATAATCTCAATAATTCTAACGGACTTTAGCCCGTGACTTCAGGATTTTCAAAAATGGCGGCGCCCTGTCTGAGGATGAATGCTATTTAAGTTTGTTTTCACTGACTTACAAAATCAAAATTACTTTCTACTGGTAGTAAAATATGTATTTTATTGATGGACATTAGGATTTTACCTGCCATTGCTTATAACATAACAATTTCACTCTTGGAATCGGTCAAGATAAGGGGTCAATATAAGATTACTTACGATAATATTCTCAGTTCGACCACAACCTCGTTTCCGAGGAAGAAAGCGTTATATCCATGCAAAATCCTTTTGGTCAGCAATGTGTAGTAAGCAGTCTTAATTTTATAAACTCGATTAAACTTAAACTCCATTTTCTATCCTAAAAGCGTGGTAGGGAGCGAACCATCCGATTTAGTATACACCACAGGCTTCCACAAAGCTCACTTTGCACATACTAACCACCAATTTAAGCACAAACTACAGAGTCTGGTGGAAATCTGTGCATAGTGACACCATCAGCCGACCCCAAGGAACAATTGACGGCAACACAACAATTCGGCATGTCTTTGGTGACATCGAGAAATCAGCAAAATGACGAGCTTCCTACACATTTTCTATATATATAACTGGAAACCGTTCCTTCTATAACGTCACTGAAGGGCTTTGGCGACAGGGTTACGTAACCTGTCTGCGGTTTCATTTGCGGGCGAGAGAGAAGCAGACGGCTTTTTAGCAACTTTTAAGCGCTGGGTATTAATTAACCACAAGTTTTTAGTCGATCATAACTCCCATACATTAAGCATAGTCATACAACAGTAGTAGTGTGGAGTCGATCATAACTCCCGTACAGTAAACCTAGACATACAACAGTAGTAGTGTGGAGTTAATTGCAAGTCCCATACTTTAATCATAGACTTATGACAGTGATATTGTGAAGTTGATCATGACACCTATACATAAAGCATAGACATATGGCAGTGATATTGTGAAGTTGATCATGACACCTATACATAAAGCATAGACATATGACAGTCATAGTGGGAAGCCCCATACTTTCAACACTGATTTATGACAGTTGTGGTGCTAAAGTAATTGTAGCGTCTTCGACTTCAAAATAGACCTACGACAGTTGATGAGTATGGGTGAAAAAAATGAACACAAAAAATACATTACCTGATATCTACCCTTGCTTCAAGAGTTGGCAGAACTATTAATTTGCTTGTTTCTTTTATGTCACACACCACTTATAAAAAGCCTCTGGCTTTATGAGGACAAACCAGTGATCAAGTCAGTCTTGAGTGAGTTAGCCTGGAAGAGCTAAAATTTTGCTTTGAGGTACAGCAGTGTTTTTAGTTCCCTGTTTCCCTTTTATTTTTACTGTTTTTGGTTAATGTGATGATTTATGTATACAGCTACGTGTTTCGGCTGAGCTGCACCAGATTAGGACAGTGGGCCATTGGCTATGTGACATCCGACAAGCAGATTCTGCAGACTATCCCTCAAAACAAGTCTCTGTGTCAGGCGTTGCTGGACGGGCAGAGGGAGGGCTTGTGAGTATAGAACTAGTCTGTTGCAAGTATACGTTGATTTCTTTCTCTTTTTTCTTTTAAGACCTGTGTTCATTCAGCCCTTTGAGTTAGCTATATGGTTCGTCATCCTGGGAGAGAGGGGGTGGTGAGGTAGCCTAGTAATTAAAGAATTCACTCGGTACACCGAAGACCAGGGTTAGATTCTTCACATGGGTACAGTGTGTGAAGCCCATTTGCCGTGATATTGCTTGAATGCGCTGAAAGTTGCATGAAACTGAACTGACTCGTCACCCTTGAGATTTTAAGGCAGTGACATGGACCCATTGATTTATGTGCGTAATCTATCATGACAAGTTTTGAATGATAAAACCTTGTGTTTGTGCCAGCTTCCTGTACCCTGACGGTCGCCACATCAACCCGGACTTAAGTTTCTTGGTGCAGGACAGCCAGGAGGATCACATCAAAGTGACACAGGAGCAGTACGAGCTGTACTGCGAGATGGGCTCCACCTTCCAGCTGTGCAAGATCTGTGCTGAGAACGACAAGGATATCCGCATTGAGCCATGTGGACATCTCCTCTGTACACCCTGTCTCACCCAGTGGCAGGTTTGTCTCACCACAAACACAATCAATACATGGACACCTTCTCTGTACACCCTGTCTCACCCAGTGGCAGGTCATCTCAGCGGGCCCCATCTCAGCACAAACACAATAATTACATGGACACCTTCTCTGTACACCTCGTCTCACCCAGTGTCAGGATTGTCTCAGCACAAACACAATAATTACATGGACACCTTCTCTGTACACCTTGTCCCACCCAGTGGCAGGTCATCTCGGAACGAACACAAGCGTTACAAATACATGTCCTCTGTACACCCTGTCCCACCCAGTGGCAGGTCATCTCGGCACGAACACAAGCATTACAAATACATGTTCTCTGTACACCTTGTCCCACCCAGTGGCAGGTCATCTCGGCACGAACACAAGCATTACAAATACATGTTCTCTGTACACCTTGTCCCACCCAGTGGCAGGTCATCTCGGCACGAACACAAGCATTACAAATACATGTTCTCTGTACACCTTGTCCCACCCAGTGGCAGGTCATCTCGGCACGAACACAAGCGTTACAAATACATGTCCTCTGTACACCCTGTCCCAACCAGTGACAGGTCATCTCGGCACGAACACAAGCATTACAAATACATGTCCTCTGTACACCCTGTCCCACCCAGTGGCAGGTCATCTTGGCACGAACACAAGCATTACAAATACATGTCCTCTGTACACCTTGTCCCACCCAGTGGCAGGTCATCTCGGCACGAACACAAGCGTTACAAATACATGTCCTCTGTACACCCTGTCCCAACCAGTGGCAGGTAATCTCGGCAAGAATACAAGCGTTACAAATACATGTCCTCTGTACACCCTGTCCCACCCAGTGGCAGGTCATCTTGGCACGAACACAAGCATTACAAATACATGTCCTCTGTACACCCTGTCCCACCCAGTGGCAGGTCATCTCGGCACGAATACAAGCGTTACAAATACATGTCCTCTGTACACCCTGTCCCACCCAGTGGCAGTTTAGTCTGTCCAAAAACACTCATTACATGGACATTTGTCTTACCAGTAATCCATTACAGTGTATTAGAAAATTGAATAGAAAAGCAATTTTGATAGAGGAGAAGGTCCAAATATATTTCAGTTGTAAAACTTAAAAGTGAATACTTTCTGCTACTCTGTCCCAAGGGAGGTAACTCAGTGACATTTGTCACCCTTCGTTCCACCCTCCACAATGTCTGTTACAGGATTCTGATGGGCAAAGCTGTCCGTTCTGTCGTACTGAGATCAAGGGCACGGAGCAGGTGATAGTGGATGCTTTCCACCCGTCTGGTAGTCTGAAGGTGGAACCCAGACACAACCACAACATGGAGATAGAGGACGATGATGTGAGATCATACCTCTGGTGTATTTTGGGGCATATGTGTTCCTCTGTTCATGTTTAATGCAACTAACCAATATTCACATTAGATTGGGCATTCTGTAAGTAACTGAGTCTCAACCAGACAATCCTGTGATTAATATCATAGGTGTCAAACTTCACAGTTGGGATGTTATGACATCAGCCAAATCAGCAAGCAGAAGGCATCATTGTTCCATAATGGTATGGATTGTTGTTAAAAATGTCAGTCATTAGACTGAGGATTTAAGCTTACATGTAATCTCTTGAAAACGGGTCATAGGTGAATGTGCTTAATATAGAATGTTTCAATACAATATTGAATAACATTCTTCTGGATGACAATCTACTTTCAGTTGATGGCACTTCTATCCTGCTTTTATATTGTATCGACATATAGATGAAATATTTTAGATTTTGTTACTGGTTTTATATATATGTATAGATACGTGGTAGTCTAATTAGTTTCACTGTCCTTTGTCGACAGATATTTGAAATTGATTACCTTGTTTTCATCGCTATATGGCTGTAATATTGCCGATGCGATGTAAAAGTTTAGCTCACTCACTCAGTATACTTCTGGTTGCATTCCTAATCCACAAGTTTGCATACTTTGATGTAATTGATTGTTTGTGAGTGACGTTGCATTTCAGGATGGTGGGACAACTACATTACATGCCCTGTCAGTCAGCCCTAGAGACAGGGTAAGTTGTTCAGTGTGCTACATAGTGGTTGTTGTGAGCTCTAACATGAATAAATGTTTTAGACAAATGGCCGTGATATATCTGAAGACTAATGGCATTGGTATGTGATTTTATCAATGTTGATTGTACTTTATGTAATCCTTGCACATGGACAAACATTAGAAAGAATCGGTCTTGTTGTTTGTATGATACATGGCTGTGTGTCTCCTATGGTTTTTTTTATATTTTCAGAACACACGAGATCGCAGTTCCCCCTTTGATTCTCCGCACACATCAAAGCGAGATGTGCCCCCTCCAGTCCCCCCTCGTACCATGTCCCCTGCTCACTCCCCTACCACATCGCCAAAACCCCCAAGGTAGGTTCTAAGAGACACAGACAGACACGTCAGTGTGCGGCCACACACAGCATGGAGTGTTTCTCTTTATGTTAAACTTTCATTTGCCTGATTCAGCATGGCTTTTTTTGTTCGTTGCTGAATATTGGAGAGGACACCACATACAATGTGTCAGTACTGTCACTTTTCGCTACAATTTCGGCTGGCTGGTTTGTTGTTTAATGCCGCACTCAGCAATATTCCAGTCATCTTGCGGCGGTCTGTATATAATCTGAACCAGACAGTCCAGTAATCAACAGTGTGAAGGTTTTATCTGTTTTGCTGATTGATGAAGCATCTTGTTTCAACAGACGTCAGCTTCCACCCACTCCACCAGCAGACGATGAAGATACGCCCCGCCTGCAGCGGCCAACAGTACCCCAGAGGACTGTCATCAATGTGACGCCTGCAGAGAAGGACCAAGGTTAGATACAGTTCTCTTCACACACACCTGATCACTTGGCTGACATACACAGCTGCTAGCTAACTCTCACTCACTCACTCACTCACTCACCAACCCACTCACTCACCCACTCTCTCCCACACCCCACCTTTTCATATTCCACTGACTCCAACACTCCACCCTCTCATATTCCACTTCCTTATACCTTCATGCACAAAAGAATGTGTTGTTGACATGTGGAGAGCCTAGTGTCTGGTATGTCGGTGTACAGAAAGTAACATCTCATTAGTGTTAAGCTAACAACAACCTCTAACCACCATGTTCAACACCTTGTAAAGCTCAGGGGGATCAGATTGTGGTTGATGGAGAAATATTGACCCTTGTGGACACCTAGGTGTTTTTCTATGAAGTGCGGGGAAGGGTGGCAGTGGAATATTAAACTCTAGATGGGCAACTGGGTGCTGAGTCTACAATGTTGAGGGAAGAGTGGCAGTGGAATATTAACTTTAGATGGGCAAGTGGGTGCTGAGTCTACAAAGTGGAGGGAAGGATGGCAATGGAATATTAACTCTAGATGGGCAAGTGGGTGCTGAGTCTACAAAGTGGATGGAAGGGTGGCAATGGAATATTAAATCTAGATGGGCAAGTGAGTGCTGAGTCTACAAAGTGGATGGAAGGGTGGCAATGGAATATTAACTCTAGATGGGCAAGTGGGTGCTGAGTCTACAAAGTGGATGGAAGGGTGGCAATGGAATATTAACTCTAGATGGGCAAGTGGGTGCTGAGTCTACAAAGTGGATGGAAGGGTGGCAATGGAATATTAACTCTAGATGGGCAAGTGGGTGCTGAGTCTACAAAGTGGAGGGAAGGATGGCAATGGAATATTAACTCTAGATGGGCAAGTTGGTGCTGAGTCTACAAAGTGGATGGAAGGGTGGCAATGGAATATTAACTCTAGATGGGCAAGTGGGTGCTGAGTCTACAAAGTGGATGGAAGGGTGGCAATGGAATATTAACTCTAGATGGGCAAGTGGGTGCTGAGTCTACAAAGTGGATGGAAGGGTGGCAATGGAATATTAACTCTAGATGGGCAAATGGGTGCTGAGTCTACAAAGTGGATGGAAGGGTGGCAATGGAATATTAACTCTAGATGGGCAAGTGGGTGCTGAGTCTACAAAGTGGAGGGAAGGGTGGCAATGGAATATTAAATCTAGATGGGCAAGTGGGTGCTGAGTCTACAAAGTGGATGGAAGGGTGGCAGTGGAATATTAACTCTAGTTGGGGATGTCCCAGGAAGTATATGGGGCTGGTGGGGGGAAGGGTGGCAGTGTCTAAGATGTATACTGTTTTTCAGGAGTGTCCTACGCAGAACTACGGTACGACATCCCTGGCCACACTGTGAAGACTGTAGACACTGAGCCGGACTCCCACTACGACAAACCCCTGCCAGGCGTACACCCTCTTATTAGCACCTCCCCCACGTCGGAGGGCATCTCCAAGTACCCGCCATCACCTGAAGGAGGTATGACATCACCCCGGCGGCAGCAGTGGCGGCATCCATACACGTGGGGTGTGGGTGTAGGAGGGGGAAGTTCAGAGGGGATGATATACCCTAGCAGGAAAGTCATTCTTGACTGTGGTGGGCAGACGTGAAATGTATGGGAAAAGATGGGGTTATATGGTACTCAGTTCTTACTCACAATAGGGTTAATGTAAGGGATTAGTTTGATGGGAGACTTGGGAGATATTGTCAGCTAGTTTGGGAGACCCTGAAAACTTGGACTTTGTCAGTTATCTTGTTGCTTGAACAGATGTACATCTGTGACTGCTGCTTGCTTTGTTCCCCTCGCCACTTCTACATTCGTTTCTCACTGTGTCTTCAGTATGCATTGTCTGTATAAACCATGTGAGATCTGTGAGAACTGTTGTCTGCTGGGCTTACATACTGGACAGTGCTCTGAGCTGCTGCAGATAACCTCCTGCATCTTGTCTGTATTGTCTGTGTGTGGTGTACCATACACGTGTTATACAAGTATTGTGCCACTTTGTCTGTGTGGTATATATACTACCGTACAACACAAATATTATACCACTCGGAGGATGTTTGTGTGATATATCCACTACCGTACAACACTAGTATTATATGCTGTGGTATTCCCTATAGCCTTGGTACCTTACTGAGATACCCCTCTCAGAATTTGCCATGCCAAGCACCAGCCAGGGTAGCAGGAAGTATTATGCTGTGCAGGAAGACAAAATTCACAGTATTAAGGAGGCAGTATTACGAGTACTAGGATGCTGTATCTTTACCTTGTCCATCCCTGACTGATCAAATCTTTGAAGGGCATTTAGAAGTGGAATGCATAAAAAAAAGCAATATTTATGGATGTCAACTTCTTTACTATGAAGAACACTAGTATTTTAATGTATCACTGGCCTCTTCATGCTGTTGTGTAGTGTACCACTGGCCTCTTCATGCTTGTGTCATATTCCAATCAAAAATCAGTTACCATGTTATTTTACTGCATTACTGGCCTTATGTTTGTTTTATATTTTCATTCCCAGACATGTTTTCTTTGTAGTACCCCTTTTATGTATATATACCCCATTGATACTGCCTGAAATACACCTGATGAAGGAGCAAACATACATAGTGAAGAAGATGACATCCATAAGTTTGGCTTTTCTCATCCCTGACTGGTTGTGGAGAACAGATATCTGACACTCCATACAAGCCAGAATGATTATTGGGTGGTTTCAGAGAGTTACTTTGCTGAGTTGTTATCAAATTACAGTTATTGTACAGGCTGCTTGTTTTCCTTGAGTAACGTGGAGGTGCATAGACTCACCCATTACCTGGAGTCAGTTCCCTGTGACATGGTTGAGTCACTGTCCTGTATTGTGGTGATGGCTGGATTGTGTGGTCCAGATTGCACACTGGACACTGTGATTGACCAGACATAACGGTGATCATCACTCTCAGCATCTGCTCAGTGTCTCTGCATGGATGTAGACGAAGATGCCTGACAAGTAACAGGAACTTGCAGCTTGTAGTCTCACTGATTCAACAACAAAGCAGAGTTGGAACACTTCATTATGCACTTCATTATGCAAACCCCTTATTTTTTTATGTAATGGTGTCAAAGTGTAAAGACTCTTGCACTCATTGAATTTTCCGTAGAATTCTTTTGTTAACATGTGTACAAATATGTGTCATTTTTAACTTTGTTTTCATGGAAAGTTTTCATTCTGTAAAAGTTTTGTTTCTTATGTTCAGTTTTTGTCATGCTTGACTCTGCAGTTCTTGTTTTGCTTGACTCTGCAGTTTCTGAGTTGCATGCCTGTGCTTGTCGTTATTTGCTTTGCCCAGCTTGCTTTGCTTAATGCTTTCCTTATGCTTCACTCACATTTTACAGGAACTATTTTCTCCGTGACAGGAAACGCTCCACCACCGTTACATCGACTTCCCAGTGAGTATGCCAGCCCACCTGCCCATCTGCCAAGGGCCAAACAGCCAGCACCTGTTCAACCACAGTAAGTACAGCAAACCTGAGCCTCTCTGATCAAAAGCCCCTCACCCCTCAGTCACACCTCCACCCCCACCCCGTACCCCCACACCACTACCCCACACTCACACACCTCCACCACACATTCGCACACCTCCACCCGACTCACACCTCCACCCCACACTCACACACACCTCCACCCCACACTCACACACACCTCCACCCCAGACTTGCACACACCTTCACCTCCACAGAACTCCACCCCAAAATCCCACACACCTCCATCCCACACTCACACTAACACACCTCCATCCATACTCACACTCCTCCACCCCTGACTCATGCTCCTCCACTCCACACTCTCACTCACTCACACATCTCCATCCCAGACTTGCACACACCTTCACCCCGAACTCACACACCTCCAGAGGACTTCACCCCACACTTGCACACTCCTTCACCTCCACATTCACAGAACTCCGCCCCAAACTCCCACACACCTCCACACCAAACTCTCACACACCTCCACCTTCACAGTCACAGACCTCCATCCCAAACTCTCACACACATCCACACCAAACTCTCACACACCTCCACCTTCACAGTCACAGACCTCCATCCCAAACTCCCACACACCTCCACACCAAACTCTCACACACCTCCACCTTCACAGTCACAGACCTCCATCCCAAACTCTCACACACATCCACACCAAACTCTTACACACCTCCAGCTTCACAGTCACCTCCACCCCACTCACACGCACTTCCACACCAAATTCACACTCACCTCAATCCCAGAAATCAACGACCTCCACTCCAGACTAGCAAGCACAAGAAGAAAAATCAACTTCCTCACAAATATCCCGCTCCCACCAAAGCCCCACCACCCAACAGATGTCAGGCCAATCTCACAGATCTCCCAACCCACAGGATTCTCCTGCCTCAGAGCTCACCCTCACTTGGGATAGAGTTGATCTTCAATAAACCATGCTTGTCATAAGAGGCGATAGAGTGGTCAGACTCACTGACTTGGTTGACACATCATATCCCAATTGCATAGATACATGTTCGTGGTGCTGGACTGCCTGGTTCAGACTGGATTATTTACAGATAACAACCATACCACTAGAATGTTGCTGGTTATGGCATAACACTAACCTCACTCGCTCACAACATGCAGGTGTGTGACCACTCTTCAACATGCATTTGCATTTGCATGCATGGTAGCAATACAAAATGATGTATCTTTCATATGACAGAAATCAGTACAATTTGAAATGGTGAACAGAATAACTGTGTGGGAATATCGATAATAAGAAAAAACCAAACTATCATGATAGTTGCAAACATTGTTCTGACTGTCTCAAAATACTGTCTTACACTGACAAGTTCTGCTATGTAATGTATCGCCGTGGGCAGTTACACATCCCTGTGTCAACAGTTTCCCTGTGAGAAACATGTGGTTTCTATGAAGTAGGGTGTGTTTTAGGTACATCACACCCGGACACCCTGTGGTGCCTTTTGGTGCACAAAACCTCCTTAACAGACATGTTCAACTGAATTTGGCAATTTTGTATTGTGTCTGTGAGTAAGATGTGTTTTGTAAAGTCTCTGTCTGCTGCTGTTAACTACTGTGATTGCCAGCATGATACAAGTATGGTTCATTATTCATGTGTGTTTCAGTGGTGATGTGAATGATATTCCTCTTCCCGCTCGGCGTGAGGGTCTGCGAGAGAACCAAGACCTGAACAAGGAAAACAACGGAACAATCGTCAGCAGTTTAAACGAGGAGCATGTTACCATACTCGTGGACCGGGGTTATGATCGACTGAAAGTAGTGGAGGCCTTGAGAGTGTCACACAACAACCTCAAAATGGCCGAGGACATTTTGGATACATTTGTTAAAAACAATCGATGAAAAACGGTAGTGAGTGTGATGATTCTACCAAGCACCAGTGGGCACTGTCGCCACGTTTCATACGCCTGGACTGATAGTATTGATAAGAGATGGAGACAGAGTGCCATGAGACTTGACACAGTTCTTCTGTAGACGTGTCGTAATCAAATAATTTAAACTCACTCTACAATCAAAGTGAGGCTGAATCAGTCTGGTTCTACCCCTCGCAGGTTCCTGGGGTTGTGTGGCGGGGAGTCACTTAAGCTTTTAGTATGTTAGTATTTATGTCTGTATATTGAATGAGGCTGTGACTCCATCCATTTCAGCCACACGAAGAGAGGAGAGTTTTCTACATTGTTTTTGTGTCACCATAACCTACTTTGGGAAATGCCTGCAAGTTGCACATTTCTGCTACTGTAACATTGGTACACGCCTACAAATTACCGTTTCTGTTCCAGTATCATTGGGGCTGTCCATAAGTAACACATTGTTCTCACTGTCCACTGGGACATGCCCACAGATAATATGTTCCTGTAACACTGGGACATGGTCACAGATTACATGTACCTGTACTTGTAACAAAGGGACAAGCCCACAGATTACATGTACCTGTACTTGTAACACTGGGACATGCTCACAGATTACATGTACCTGCACTTGTAACACTGGGACATGCCCACAGATTACATGTACCTGTAACATTAGGACATGCCCCAGGTTACATGTCCCTTTAATACTGATACATGCCCCCAGATTACATGTACCTGTGACATTAGGGCATGCCCCAGGTTACATGTCCCTTTAGTACTGATACATGCCCATAAGTTCATGTTCCTGTAACACTGAGACAAAGATTCCCTTCTGCGAGAGCTGGTTTTTCTCTCTGAATTGCATACCCACATGCCAGATGCACTTTTATACCATGCCTCTTGTACAAAGTTGTTTTTGTTGCTTTTACAAGCTCTTTCATTGGTTACAGTTTAGTGTGGCCAGCTTGCTTGTATACAGGTTAGCATCTTAGTAATACATGTCATGATGATTGTGTTCATGAGTGTTTAGCAATCTGCTTACGATACTTTTTTAAGATAATCATGACCATTAACTTCACAGCCAAACACATTGATTTTTCATGAAAGACTTCACAGGTGAATTTCTTGGTGTTGTAATTTGTTTACTTTTAGTGTAGGTGAACATATTGATAATCGTTTGATCTGTGTTCCCCTGTGTCAACCTGATATGGGATGGAGGTGTAATACAGTCCCCGCCTTCCTTCCTTCCTTCCATTCAGCTGACCCCAGTTATCCCCACAAGGCTGTCAAAGTGACACTAAATAAGTACTGGGTAGCTGTCATGTACTTTTCTAAGGCACAAGATATCCTTACATCTGTGAATAACGCTATGTAGTGCACTGTTAGGTGTTCATCTCATAACGAAAGCTGATGGAAGTTGGTTTGTGTGTTTACTCTTCTAAATACCCGCAAATAGTGTGTCAGTTTGTTTGCAGGTTATGACATGTTTGTTCTTGTTTCTTTGTGAAAACTCTTCCATCTACAACCCACCTAATTTCAGATTTCTGTAAATGTCCATGAGATCAGTTAATACCTATTGTGTGTATGTTATTTATACAGGTACCTTCACTAAGGGTTTATTGATAGAACAGAGACTTTTAAGGACCACAACTGTGACTAGAGATGACTACATTGAGAAGTATTCTCCGTAAATAGTAGCATATTTAACCTTATAATATTGGAATCTGTACAAGGGTAAGGAATATGGGATAGCCCAGTGGTTCAAGCGATCACTCATCATGCCAAAGGCCATGTTTGATTCATGATGGGCAGAATGTGTAAAACCCCTGTATGGTATCCCTGTCTATGATATTACTGAAGTATGGCGAACAGCAGCATAAAAACATGCTCACTCACTGTAAAAGGGCAAGTCATCAGGGCAGCCCAGTGTCAGACATCCCTGGCTAGATCAGGTACCAAGGGTAGAGGGTGTTACGATCTTGCCAATGTTTCATGTGATAATGATCTCTACAGTTTGTATTGGTCTCACTTTTATACAGTGGAAACAAGTTGTTACTGGGCTTTAAGGTAGTCTAGTGATTAGGATGGTCACTTGTCATGCCTAAAGCCTGAGTTTGATTCCCATATTGGCACCAAATGTAGAGCCCTGGTATCCCTCGTAAGTGGCATAAAATTCACATGCAAGAAACATAAGGCACAGGAATTATTTCATTTGAAAACAGGAACATATTTTGCAAACTTACAGCATATTAATAAAGAGGTGACCATTTATAATGGTGGTAGTTCAATTATGCTACCTCCCTCATACATATGCCTTCCAGAAAAGACAAAATCCAAAAGACTTTGTATGAAATGTCAGTTCTGTACTGACCCTTCCCAAATATGAAGTTGTTGAAATATTGCTGTATGTTAGTGCTTGGAAGGAAAAAAATACTGATGAATTTTATTTTCGATATTGTGATTTGTGTTTGCTCTGGCAGAGAGACCAACTGACATGGCGTCATGGCAGACTTCAGTTATGATCAACAAGGTCGCTTGACTGGAGTCAGCATGGTTATGTCTGGTATTTCACTCATTCATAAGATATTTGTATTTGTTATTTACCACTTGTTATCAACTGGGTCTGCTACAACAGGTGTTGCTATTGCTGTTTTAGTTTACACTGTTTAAGGGTGTCTATGATGCAGAAAGGAAATGAGCACTTAAGGTCCATATCTAAAAGTCACAAATGAAATATTTATTGTGAGGCAACATCCTTCTTTGATGTTTGTCACCTTTGATTAATGATAATGTGGTTCTGTTTGATAAAAAATCTTATTCTAAAGGGATCAGCGGGATATCCTTAATTTTTTACACAAACATAATGCAGGTGAAAGTGAGGTTACTTAAGTTTGCTCTATGCTCAGTGTATAACTGATGTGTCACAGATACTGCTACCCTGAAAACTAACTCAATTTAATACATACAAGGCCCTCATTGCAAGCATCATTAGCATGTGTATTTTCCTGGGAATATTGTATATGTTACATGTGTATATTCGTGAGAAATACTACACATCAGAGTGTATAATAAGCACCGGTAGTTGAGTCAGCCATCCTGGCACTTGCTATATCTTCCTCCTTGTACATGTTAATCTGAGTATTATTTGCACTCAAACCAGCAGTATCTACACCAGTGTATACAGAGCAAAGGGTAGCTCAGTGGACTAAGGTGCTTCACATCTCTGTGTATTGTCCCACGGTCATGCACCTGTGATCCTGGGTTCAAATCCTACATTCACCCTGCATATAATCACTGGTTTGTCTGTACCATACTGGTGCTTTATGATTTCACCAAAGTGATAAACACTTTTGGACCTGTGTCACTTTACGTTTCCCAAACAAAATCAATCACATCATGATATATATATATACTACCAAAGTTTGAAAAATGTCCAATATTTTCGTATGACAAGTTGATCTGTTTGGTGGGCGTCGCACAGCCTTCCAGTTGTGGGTGTTCTTCGACTGTTTTGAGAAGTACATATTAAATACTGTTCACAACTGCGTGAAACGGTTCATTTTCTAGAACATCTGTGATAGCCATGAGCAGGTGTTATTTACCATAAGTGTGTATTCACATTCTGGACATTGTCTGACAAGGTATCTGGTGCTGTAGGCTGTTATCGGGCTCACACTTAACAATATATGTCTACAACTGTCATACAATGTTGCAATCTTTTTCTTATTGTTTACTATTGTGTAATGTTTTCCCCATTGCTAATGTCTTCAATACCTTGATTTGTGTCATCACTTAATTCAGTCAATACATTCGTTATTTTATGCTCCATATTTTTCAACAGCTTCAAACTGATGTTGCAGTGAAACCATGACCAAGTGCTTATGACCTTGACCTTGTGCTAACTGATCTTTGTGCTTATGACCGTGACCTAGTGTTTATGACCTTGAAGTTTCTGCTTGTGGCGCCCCAGCTATTACTGATCAGGTGGAATCTGGCTTAACTAGTTCAGGTTTGAGCCTTGGACCATTGATAGCAGTTAGTTAGTAAGGACAATTGGGAGTGTGTATGTTTTATACAGTTGACTTAGAACATATGTGACACACAAGGCATGCCCTCTTAGCTAAAGTATATTTTGTAATTTTTTTTATCACAGCTTTAACTATTATTGTGACGGCTTGAAGTTTGTAACCCCTGCCATACCTAATGTATGGTGATCAGTTAAGGTCATATTTTCATAGGATTTGTTTTTTTTTTCATTGGTATACATGACCATCGAGTCTGTTATTGTTGTTTATATGCTGGCTCACCGGCTGATCCCATTCTTATTGTATGACTGTATTGACAGTGCTATGTATATTGTTGTTTTTTTTCTAAGATATGTCCACTGTTATATACATACTTTCTACCGGGTGGTACGGCTCATATTTCCCTCCATGCAGTACTCTCTCTCCTGTACATATACAACTGTTCATACCCTGTGTACAATGTTAGTTCACTGTCCTCACTTCCCTGTACATACGCTATCATCATTCATGGAGGCTGTTGACTCAATCTCATTGTCTAGGATACATTTCAGATTGTTCATGTATGTTAAAACTAGTTTGGCTGGAAAATGAATGTATCAAAATTGACATAGTTTTTGCGATGCTTTTGCCAGTTTGAGAATTAGTGCATAACTACTCTGGAATTGTCTCAAAGAGATTGGTTGGCCATGGAGCATTGTTCCTCCTCCACTCTATAGGAAAATTAACAAAGAGTTTGGGTACAGTAATTGTGTGGGACAGAAAGAAGTGAGAAGGGATAATGGATTTCCAGCCAAACTATGTTTTATCACAGACATTAGTATCTGGCCACAAAGAATTAATTATTTCTTTATGATGGAAATTGATTAGTCTAGTGAAGGATGAGGTGTTTTTAGCTGAATCTACTTTCCCACTCACCTGATTGAATGGCAAGTGTGTCATAGTCAGCTTGTCCGGTGTCTTCAGTAAACTTCCTCTCCTCATGATCCTGTAAGCCCATGAAGCTGAAACTTCACATTCTTAGTTCCGTTGCTGATGGTACCTTAGCATGTTTAAGTGGTTTGGAATCGAGTCTTCCTATATGGCTACCATGGCAGCCATTTTGAAAATGTAATATGACTATAACACAGTCATTATTGTCCAAAATCTGATGAAATTCAATATCCAGTCAGCTAGTTAGTGGGACAACTTCATTTCTGATATTGGACCTGTTTTTGACAGTGCTGTTAAAACTATACAAATACATAGTCTGCTGGATTAACTTCTGTGCAATTGTAATCTGTAAATTGACTAAATATTTTGGTCATTTCAGTCAGTCTAAGTGATAGTTAGCATTATGTAGGCTGATAACATGTAAATATCAAGGTAGAATGCAACTTTGTGGAGGCAGTTTTTCAATATGATTATTCATTTTTTGTCACTATGAAAGTGAGGAGAGGTTAGGTTACAAATTGAGTAATTAATTTTTGTTGGCCTTTTCTAAACCTTCCATCTCTGTGTGTCATCTGATTTCTTGAAGCTGTACTTAAAACATTGCCCTTTGGTTGCCCAGTATGCAGTGTTCTCATGACCTGTCTCATGTCTAACATGCCCCAACCAACCAGCATCACTCCTCCAACCACACGACCTGAGTTCTGTCATATTCCACATCCTGTCACACTGGATACAATGAAATATTGTAACAAAATGTCATATGACCTTCATGTAATCCAAAGAAATTAATGTGAGCACCAAGTGCTAAGTATGTTCAGTTTTAGGTCCAAATATGGCAGTTTGTGGAATTTGTATTTCAAGTCCACCTACCACTGTTATGCAAACCTTTGCCACTAAGTGGTGTATAAATGTGTGTATTGCCAGTGTGGTGTATGTGTAGTTATCTCCAGTGTTCACGGAGGGTATTGTGTGGAGGGCTGTTCATCCTGCCACCCAGCCTGCTTGACTGCTGTACATGAAGTTGTGGGTGGCCTCTCGACGCTCACGGCTCCCATGCATGTATAAAGAAAAGGCATAAATGTTTCAAACCATCTACCCTTTTCTGTTGTTATTTATGTTTGTGATTCCAACATTCCTCTTTGTAGCTGCACATGTTTTCGGGGTTTACAAGCTGAATGGACTGAAATTCGGAGAGCACAAGTTAAGATAAAGGGTCATTCATAAACAAATTTTATCCAAAGTTAAATACAGTTCACAGATTTAAATGTTCATTTGGCAAGATAAAATTATGAGGATTGCAAGTGAAATTCATTGGTACATTTTCACTGCAAACTGGCTATAGACATGAGTGAGCAAACAGTGTTATGAGACACTGTTGATTGGGGGACAGGACTTTTGTGTATCACTGATCAACATGGAATTCCAAGCACTAAATGTCAAATGTCGGTGAGAACTGAGGTATCATATTGGCATTCCTAGTGACCTTGGCAACAACTTTCTGTAGCACCAAGGATGCCTCTTGGTGACAAAGGATGACAAGTAGTGCAAATCATGGGCTTGAACCACAAACATCACCGCAATGTCGCTCTGACACCCAAAACCTTGAACACAGGATGCAGAAATCAAGCCATTGTTTAATGAACAGTCTTCAATATCTACAATGTACATAGCATGAACAATGTCATCAGGGGATGCATTTTGTCATAAACCACCCAACAGAAATTAAACACCTGAGTATTTCATACTACTACAGTAAATCCATTCTCAACTTCTTGTGTGGAAAATACATCACTTATGTCCAAGTTCATACTCCTGTAACAAGCCACCAGCACAGGATTCGTACAGATTATCAGTCATTGGGGGGCTGTATATTAACGTATAACATATTTGTTGAAGATACAGCGACCTAGAGGGAAATAGCTCTCTAGAGGGAAATAGTCTTGCTTCTCAGTGAAGATTGATTGGGACGTCTGTAGGAGTACCAATCTTTGTTGTAGGGCATGAGGAAATACTGACAGTGAAAGACCAAACTGTTCATTGATACAAGTTATTGTCATGTCCAGAACTACAGACAGACTGACACAAACTACTAGTCTCACTATTCAATCAAAAATATACGACTAAGGTGGCACATTTCTTACCTTTCCATCATTCTCCGAATGATACCCATATCGATGATAACACGGCAAGTATGTTATCATCCCTACAAAAGATTCAAACAAACTACTAACATCAAAGTTCATCCAATGAAATCAGGACGCCTAACGTAATTCAGTGTAACACCACCATGTCGGTTTTATGACATAAGACATCCTGACAATTTTTTTTATCAAATTCACTAAATCTCTAATGAACTCAGGACCTAAGTTTCTTCAAACACTACGTGAAAAGTATCTCTAGATTTGTGGTACCACTGGCTGAAAACTGTAAAACACCATGTAAGGTCAGTAAACTGTGTCTGCAGTGCTGTCATCACCAAGAAACCTATTTACAAATCATATACTGTACAATAATAACACCATGTGCTCTGACCAGTATCAACTGGGTTTGTTTGTTGTTTAATGCCACACACAGAAATATTCCAGCTATATGGCTTCAGTTGCTAAATAATTTTTATGGACCAGACAATCCAGTGTTCAACAGTATGGACATCGATCTATGCAACTGGGATACGATGACATGCGCCAACCAATTCTGCGAGTGTGACCACCCAATCCCGTTAGTCGCCTCTCACAATAAGCATGGGCTACTGATGGCCATTTCTAACCAAAGTCTTTAGGGGACAATGATTAGTGGGAGTAAATAGGGTTTAACACTCCACTTTGAGTGAGTGAGTTACACTGCCACGAACAGTATCGAGTAAGCTCGATGTGGCCAGATAGTCTGATTTGATACAGGTATTCGGCATTGAACACTTCAGTGAAAGCCCATGGGTATAGCGTTCACAAGCTTGGGATGTACACGATTCACTTGAGCAGAGTCTGCAATTCCATATATTTCATTGGTTCTTCGCCAAGTCTTTAAATACAAGGTGTTCTGACACATATTACCTTGCAAAGATTTTTGAACAATGTGACCCCACTTATACACACTAAAACCTTTGATTGTGAACATCATTCTACCTACGCACACCTGTGTGTGAAGAATGTGACCCCATTTATACCCTCCCACACCCTTGATTGAGAAGATCATCCCATCTGTGCACACCTGTGTGTGAAGGTCATCACACCTACCCACACCTGCTTGTGAAGAATGGCACTCCACCTATACCCACCCACACGCCAAATGTTAAGAATGTGACCTTGCTCTTACCCACCCACTGTATCATAAAATATCTGAACAATGCTGAAACCATAGTACACGATCTGAGTGAATGATCGGTCTTCAAAGGAAAGTTTCTTTCCATTACTAAGGCTTTTACGGCATGAGTCAATATTGGCAGCATCTTTGGAGCTGCCTCAACACATTCCAACACATTGTGCTGTTAATCATGTTTTAGTTTTTCCCTGGTCATACTCTTCAGAAGAAATCTGCTGCCCGCGATCGTGTGAGATGCTTCTTGTCAGAAGCAGGAGTAGGTTTTGCCCTTCTAGTGACTGGAGTGTTCTGGTCTGCATTAATGCCCACTGACTTTTTCTTCTTCTTCTTGCCTGACATCTGTGCTGATGTGAGGCTGGCGGGAGACTTCAGGATTCCTTGTGTCGGGGTCATCTGGGGGTTGAAGGCCGGCACTGGGCTGACCGTCATGCTGTCCTCAAACTCTGCAAGTACATGCAAGGATGAAGTCAGTGTTCATGGATAAACTCACAAACTGCAAGTACACACACAAGGATAACCTCATCTGTCACACACTGCAAGCACACACACAAGCATAACTTCATATGTCACAAACTGCAAGTACACACACAAGGATAACCTCATCTGTCACAAACTGCAAGTACACACACAAGGATAACTTCATCTGTCACAAACTGCAAGTACACACACAAGGATAAACACACACCACATGTACAGTAACCATAGCATCTACTCACTCTGGGCGGTATTCTTCTTCATGTTAAACTTGACTTTCTTCTCACTGGCTGTCATCTCTGGCGTGGCCTTTGGGGCATCATTTGTCTGTATAACCACAACAAATGAACAACATCAAGCCTCATGTCAGTTTACTTGACATCAAATATTATTCAAGAGAAAAATATGGTGCACTTCATGAAGTGAGTCTGTGAATTAAGTTAAACACAACTCTGGGCATTGTTTCAGTAACAACATACAGAGGAACTGCAACACATTCAGAATACTGAGACAACCTGTTTCTTGGAATACTTGCTACATTACATCGAAGCAGCAAAACACTGGGAAAGCTGATGTCAAGATATTTCATTTTGATTGTAAATTCTGTTCTGACTAATTTCGACCAATATCTGCATAAAGTTTGTGCCCATACGAGCAACAACTTTGTGAGAGCAATTTCAGTATGGAATATAGAACTTAGTAAATATGTTTGGTCAAAGGTGTCCTGACTGAGAACCTCGGATCGAACACCGTGACCAACGTTCTCAACGTGCTAAGATCATTTTTTCATATACAGTTGAAACCCTTTTTCTCGGACCCCACATATCCAGAAACCCCGCCCTCCGGGCCATTTTTATGTGAAATGAAACTTATGCTCATTAATTGTACTCGCTTAACGGACCCCACACGGCAAATTTTCAAGCCATTCCAACAGATTTCCACTGACAAATGATTCAGTTATCCGGACGGAGAGATCTGTGCAACATGCACGTGTATGTGTCACCTCAATACTGTCTACTGCATGACTGTGTGATTTCATTCTTAATCAGATGGCATTTGGTGTGGAGTGATTAATTATTGATAAGCTCAACACAATGTCATATGTTTTTAGGGCATTTAAAATTAAAAAAAAAGAATATGCAATTGGCAAAATAGAAACTTTTGTCGTCGATTCACGTTTTTCATCGAACTTACCATCTGAAGCTCCAAATGCTACATGATTACGTCCGAGACAACCTGACAACTTGTAACCTGCGTTCTGCCTTCCATGTATTATCAGGACACGTTATGATGATTCACTGTTATTACTATTGACTGTTGATTTATTGAAATACATACATGAAATTTTTTGCTTTCACTTCATTTTCACGTTTTGCTTGTTTGATCCTCGCTGTCCAGATGATTTTCAAATGGAACCAAAACGTCCTGATAAACAGGGTTCGACTGTATACAAATCCCATTCTTAATGGCATACATAGTTTTAAGATATCTTGTGCATATCTCACCTTCTTAAGTGGTGTTTTCATCACCTTGGCAATGGCTTTCTTCACAAAGGCTGCAGGAGGGGTTGATAGCTTTTCAAACTTTGCAAACGTTGATCCCTTTGGTGTTTTAATCTTCTTGTCCTTGACCCTTTTCTCTTCAGCCTTGATCTTGGCCTGATACTTTTTGCTGGGCACCCATATCTCTGTCTCCCCTTCTTCGAAAGGCTCATCCTTCATATCCCTGGTTAAGGTATCATTCTCATCTTTCGTCTCTTGGCTTACACTTACATTTCCATCTGTTGTCTCCTTGCTAACACTAACTTCATCTCCTTTCAGTGAACTTTTACTGGATTTTTTCTTTTTTCCTTTGATATTGTTCTCACCTTGACCTTCAGCTTTCACCTTGACTGAGACCTCATCTGCTTCAGACTCTGTTTTTGTCTTCTTTGGAGGAGAAACCTCAGTTTTCTCTTCAGTTGACTTTAACCTTTTCTTCTTTTTTGATTTCTTGCTTGAACTTGTTTCTTTCGTGGAAACTGTTTCAGAAGTTAATTTGTTTGGTGGACTTGAGCTTATACATTTGGCATCTTGCACTTTGTCCCCACTTGCACCTTTTTGGGGATTTCCTTCCTTGGACATTGACATATTTTCCCCTTGTTCTGTCACTTCTGTGGACCCTTTCTTCTTCTTTTTCTTCTTCCTCTTCTTCTTCTTTGGGGAATCTGTTTTTGACAAAGTACTGCTGGTCTCTGTGTTGATCTTTGTATCAGCCTCACTGGATGGAGTTAACTTAACTTTCTTTGCAGCAGTATTCCCAGAATCTGTTTCCTGGAGTTTCCGCTTTTGTTTTTTCTTCCCTTTCTTGATCTCTTCTGTTTCTTCCGCAACCGCATCGTGTGTGTCCATTTCATCCTGTTCTTCCTCCTCGTCCACTGCATCTACAGAAGAAGTAACAGACAGTAGTAACTAAGTATTAATTGAGCCCAGGTTTCAGACAGTGATTACAGAGCCTGGGTTTCAGACAGAGGTAACAGAGCCTGGGTTCAGACAGTGTGAACACAGCCTGGGTTTTAGACAGTGGTAGCAGATCCTGGATTTCAGACAAAAGTAACAGAACCTGGGTTTCAGACAGAAGTAATAGAGCCTGGGTTTCAGACAGACGTAACACAGTCTGGGCTTCAGACAGAGGTAACAGAGTCTGGGTTCAGACAGTGTGAACACAGCCTGGGTTTCAGACAGTGGTAATAAAGCCTGGGTTCAGACATTGGGAACAGACCCTGGGTTTCAGACAGTGGTAACAGAGCCTGGGTTTCAGACGGTGGTAACAGAGTCCACAGAATGAGTGAGTGAATTAATATCTAACAGCAGCAATATCTCAGCCACATCGGGTAACAGAGCCTGGGTTTCAGACACTGGCAACAGAGTCTGGGATTCAGACAGTGGTAACAAAGCCTGGGTTTCAAACACTGGTAACAGAGTCTGAGTTTCAGACAGTGGTAACAGGGCACTGGCTTCACACAATGGTAACAGAGCATTGACTTCAGACAGTGGTAACAGAGCACTGGCATCAGACAATGAATGGTAACAGAGCCTGGGTTTCAGGCAATGGTAGCAGAGCATTGGCTTCAGACTTGTACATGCTTAAGCACGCTGTCATCATAATATTTGGTAATGATATATATAAAACTGTCCATGAAAACATGCTAAAATGAAAACCACAAAGAAATGAATAAGTTAATGAGGTATATGTCAAGGTCTAACTAGGGCACCTTTCTGACGTTTTTTCTTCTTCTTCTTTTTAGTATTGAGATTCATCAACCTCATCACAGCATCCTCTAGATCTGCATCTGGGTCGTATACCTCTGTCTCATCAGCGGCCGCAACAGCACCGGCAGCAGCATCCTGCAACCTGCACAACATTCAGGTGAGGTGATGTAAGTGAAACAGGTGAGGTGAGGTGAGATTAGATGAGGTAGGAGAGTAAGTCAGGTGAGGCGACGTGGTTTGGAGTGAGTGTTATTTTTAAACCTTACATACGGGTGATCACAATGAAGGGTGTGGGACAGATTTTTTTCTCACCTTTTGACTGTGCTGTACAGCATCTGCCTGTTTGTTCCTCGACATTGCTCCTGGCTCCCCATCTGGAACAAATGGTCTGCCAGCAACAAACAGTCAAACTGAAATAGAAGAATAATTGTGATGTTCATCCCAAATCACACGTCTGGTATAGTTTTACACATTCTACAAGCAGGATTTGAAATAGTGTAGGAAAGTAGAAAATGCTGGATCTTATAATGTACTGTCATTATTTACTGTTTGTTGTTTAATGCCATGTTTAATGTTGAACTGACCACTCAATTACATTACTTGCATCTTACCACCACTGGATATTAATAATCCATCATAACCTAGACCTTCACCAAAGATATAGTCACTGCATAATCCTACACAATTATCTCAGAAGTACAAAAGCCATGACATCTGTGTTCTCTGGCAAGGTACTTTTCAGAGTGATTTCACTCACCTTGAGTTTGGGTTCTGAATCCTCATCATAGCCGGAGTCTGAGTCGTCCTTTGCCACATCCACTCCATCATCTTGTGGCTCCTTCTCTCCTTCCCTCCGCAATCTCTCCAACGTCTGCTCAGCCACGCAGTTGTACACACTTCCTATGATTCTTTTCAACACCAGTGGCCTAGAAACAACACACCCTCACGATCAGCTCGACACAAGATATACATGAGGTCCATGTGACTGACTCACCTCAATGGGCAATATAAACTTAGACTGCTTAACAGTGTAAACTTGGTCTCAGTTTATTTGTTACACTCCTACACTGTCAACAAACCCTAGTAGGAGGTGCCGTCGGGTAACCATTCCACAACCTACGACCATCCAGTCAAAGGTGAGACAGTCAAACTCTTTTAACCAATCAGAAAACAGCTACTGTTTAAGGTTTGACAGGAAAGTTATTTCTAACGAATGTTCACTCACTGTTGACTGTGTTGTAGTTTTCTCCATGTGCATGGAACGATCATACGGAAAATGGCATTCAGAATCATTCAGGTACAAACCTTTTCAACGTAAAAATCCAAAAGGTATGTGCTAATGTCCACTTTCGCAGTTTGGTAAGATGTGTTCTGATAGGTCAATCTTAAAGGTTACCTGACGTGACCACCTACAAGGGTCTGTTAGCCTCAGTAGAGGAGTATAACGAATACGGGTAACACTGAAACTAAGTTTACTCAGACCCTACTGCCTAACAATTCATATCTGTCACTCTGGTATGCTGGATGGGGGTTTTGGGGACCCACATTTGTGTTTTACAGCGCTGCATCTTAGTGAGTGAATGTTAATGGTGAGTGAATGCTAATAACAGTAACATGTAAAGTGAGGTGAAGTAGGTTTAATGTCATACTTAATATTTCGCTCATATGACGACGTGCATATGTGTGTATGTGTGGCTGCTTGTACAAGCCCAGACTTACGCTGGTTTTATAGTGCTTGCTCACTGAGATGCCGCAGTTAAGCATGAATACCCTACTCAGACACTTTATACCAACTCCGAGCCATACCCATTGATGCCGAGCACCATGGTATCACATGGCTGGAGATCATACCTGTGTTTTTCCGTTCTGCAGACAATTGCTCTAACCACTTCCATCATGGAAGCAGTCATGCATGATGAAGTGAACAGTCAGTGAATGTAAATGTGAGATGAATGTTAATGGTGAGTGAAAGTAAGAGTGAGTGTATGTTAATGGTGAGTGAATAAATGTTTAGGTTGAGTAAGTGGATGCTCAGAGTGAGTGAGTGATTGTTTAGGTTGAGTAAGTGGATGCTCAGAGTAAGTGAGTGATTGTTTAGGTTGAGTAAGTGGATGCTCAGAGTAAGTGAGTGATTGTTTAGGTTGGGTGAGTGAATGTTAACAGTGTTTTCCCTGATGCCAAAACCTGTGTATCTGATGCACAAATTATCTCAATTTAAAAGCTTGCATCGCTGTTGATCATGAGTGAATGTTTAGTTTTGGTGAGTAGACAGATGAACATTAAACACGAATGATGAACATGATGAGAAGTGAATATACCTTGTGCCAGTTTGGAGGTAGTCATCAAACACTGTGAGAAGAGACAGGATCTGGTGACCATCCAGCTGAAGTGACCAATCAGAGGAAATCATTAGGAAGGACTCCAACAATCAGATCTTCCATTTCAAACAGCAACCACGGAATCAAAATAAGACATGATCTTGAAATAAAGTATGTAACTTTGCATGGTTAAGTAGAGCTCGTTAGACCAACATGTCAGTGATTTATATTTGAAGCTTTTCATCCAATCTCAGCCTTTGTTCAACATTTACACACACCTGTTGAGCTCCAACCTTGGCCAACTCCAACAGATAGATATCAGCAAAGTGCATAGCAAAACTGTCAGGCACATTGTCTGACGTAGTGTTCAGTGTTGTCCCACGCAACACAGTTGCCAGTTCGGCTATCATCTCCTCTGCCCACTGACCCTGTCTCAGTAGCACAAACATCTCATGCAGCATCTGACGAGTCATCTGAAAAAATAGCATTTGGTGAGAACGGAACTGCAGACATGACCATCGAATTCTGCTAGATAAAGCCACTAAGACATACTTTACATTCATCACAGTATAACTCACTACTTTTATGTAAGACAAAATGCTGCGACTGTCTAGTATTACAATTCTAACTCAAGGGCTAACTGCCCCTTCACTGACCATCATGAACTTGTCCAACCGCTGTCTGTCAATGCCGTTCCACTCTCGAGCTTCTGTCACCAGAAACACCTTGAAGAACTTCATGGCTGCTGCAGTGTTGGAGAAACTGAAGACAAGGCCAGTGATGTGGACTGCCAGCTCCTCCTGGTGGTAAACACAAACATCAGTAAACACCACATGACCTGACCCAGTCAATACACCCTCTCAAGGACACATGTCCTGTTCATACCTAATTCCATCAAAATGCATGTGCAGTGCTCTATTTCACAAATGTCAGTAGCTACCCTGAATTCAAAGAGAGATTTGGGTAAATCTCGTCTTCCAATAAGAAAGTCACATTACATTTGTTGAACACAAGCTTCATTTAATGGGAGAGTCGTGCAGATGTGCCTGAGTGAGTCCTACCTGCTACACGAATCCCCACCCCTTAGCCTAGATACCTGTAGCAAGGGCTTGTCTTGCATCCACATGCAGTAATGGAGACCCTTCCATAGCTTGATGACATCTTCTTCCGTCAGTCCTGAAACAAAGTCACAATGAACGATCACTTTCCCAAGTTATATATGCATTGGTGGTGCGCGAAAAATGAAGCTCTCACGTGTCGACTACGAGGAGGGAGAAATAGAAGTACAATAAAAACCGCTGATAACCACGTGATGTCGTGTACCTGGTTTAGCAGCAGACTTTGAACGGATGTATTTTCTTAGTTTCTTCAGGGCCTTAGTGCGTATTTTCTTCTCATTTGCAGCCAGTTTTTGAGCAAACTGAATCTCGGCACTGGGAGCCGCCATCTTGACCACATGGTCTGCCGGAAGTTTAAAGAAGACAACTCCGTAAGGTTTGGTGAAACCGAAGTTGAATGGGAAGGGCATGTTTCTGTTTCAAGAGTTTATACGATACATCACTATGTTCAAAGTTGTCACTTGTAATGTAATTACCATTTTACAAACAACTATGATAAATACACTGTTCATGTGGATTATGCCTGAGCAAAATGTCAAACGTAAAATGGATATATGTTTATGGTTACATAAGTAATTTGGAAACGTAAATGAACCCGAAACAGTTCCTAAATTTTGGACTACACTGTACTACTCAGTAAGTTAGTGACACGACATGATACAAAGCCAACGAACACAATTCTTTCGTTTGAAGTTATGAAATATACTCGGCCTCTTTAATGAAGTGTCAAGCCACCCGTAACACGTACTATTTCTTAGAAGCTGTAAAATATTCGATTCTTTTTCTTAATATATACATCTTAACAGTATGGGAAAACACATCAGGTCGTTTAAATGTCATTATTACTTTCTTTAACGTCCGATACATTCTGTTGCAAATGGCACGGTTGTTTTGTTCAAAATGTCAATATGGAAATCCGCTTGCCACTTCTTGTCAATGATTTACACGCGCAAGTCGCTCTATCCGTGGAAAGCTGAGGACTATACATATGCATTGATACCTTTTCACTGCCGTTCACTGTACAGGTACCATCGCACATTAAAATGAGACTTTTCTGACACTTGCTGAAAAAGTGCAGGTTCGAATCCCGTATGGGACTCAACCAAAAAGTACTAGAATCTGTACTTTACTAAGAAAGGATAACCTAAAATTTGACATATGTCACATTTGACCACTTTCTACATGGCATTTGTGTTATCATAGCTTTCGTCCGTGGGAGCCCTGCCAATTCACACGTATCAGAGGGGTACACAAAGTACGCAGTCTAGACCACCAGTTGTCCAACTCCCATTTTTGTTGAAGTCGCGGTGGCTGAGCGGGTTAAGCGGCTGACTTTGTGTGCTGGCGATCAGGTGCCTGACTCTGAGGGTGCGGTTACGAATCGCTGATAGGACTCAGCCAAATTAGTTCTAGAATTTGTACTTAACTAAGAAAGTGCAATCCTAAATATGACATGTGTTACATACGTTACTGAAACTGGTCAGGCTACAGGCATTTTGCAACTCAGTTGCAGGTTGCTGTCCGCTTTAATATGAGACAGAGTGCTATTGGTAGGCTGTGGCAGAGATTTCAAGCCAATGGGTATGTGAAATATGCAAGTCGACAATATTGCCCCTGGGTTACATCAGTCTGAGATGATTGGTAAGTTACTGGACTCTACCACGTGGTCAGCTGTAGTATTACCGGATAACGTTATCGGGGCGAGATTCTGGTCCCCATACTAGTACCATGCCAGCAACCTATGCCTGACCATTATGACCAACTGCAAGACGGCAACGTACGCTAGGTCTCACTTGGCCAGGATTGATACGGAAATGTTTAGGCAGCAGGCTGAGGGGCGGTGCCCTGCCATAACTTCTACATGTCAAAACTTCTGCACACTAAAACAACAAAATACATGATCCAGTGTATAGTGCATAATGCTGCCTTGAGCTTTTGTAAAAGTTTTGGCATGTAGAAGGTTTGGAAGATAACCCCCAGACAGAAACCCAACTGAACATGCTTTGGATGAACTCGGTCTTGTGGACACCCGGCATCCAGCATTAGTGGATCTCCCAAGACTCCACAGAGCTCTGGTAGAGGAATGGAATATGATTCCGCTGTTTCTCTTTGTAAACTTGATAAGGGGGGTGAGAACAATGTGCACCTGTGTCTTGGGTGCGTGAGGAGGGTGCACAAGATATTAAAAGATTGAGTGCTCCATGTTTTGTCATTTTTCATTTTTGACGCAGCTGGTGTAGTTTGAATGTTTGGTGTGTATGTCACTGCGCGTTACGTGCTCGAGTTGGATGTACACTAAACACTGATACTGATATATAAATTTATTTCGTAATAATCCTGAATCATTTAAACATTTTTATATGTTGCTGTTTCAAAGAACTTCCTAATATTAAGCAGATAAGATTCTTTGCGTCCAAAACGCAAGATCTTGATCTTTATATTTAATCTGAATACAAAATGTTGCACGTTTAACAAGGCAGCATATTTGTATTATCTAGCAAGTCAAATTACAAAGTTATTTTCTATGTAAATGGACTGTGGCAAGATGACCAAAGTATAACAAAAGTGTCGTATTTATGTAATTGTAATTCAATATTGGTTTCAGACCAGAGAGAGAAGGTGCAGTGTTTGCTACGTTTCTATAATATATGTATTCTTTAGTTATGTACTCTTTAGTTAATATGCAAGTGAAATTCAGAACATCATTATTTTCCCTCTTTCAGTTCGAGAATAGTGACGTCTGTTTTTTATTTCAAGTGGGCGTCTGTTTCATTTTTAGTCCATGAGAGTAGATATTGACACAGCTTTTTGACATGTTTGCATTCATATAATGATTGAATGATCGATTCTATTTCGGCATTATAAAATGTACAAAGTGGTGATTCTAGTAGTTTGTATTTGTATAAATCTTTCTTTGGTGTCAGCAGCCTGTGGAGAATACGGTATTGAAACCATATGTGCCTATCACCATAAGATGCTCCAAATGGTATACAATTATGCATTTTCCATGGGTTATGTGTGATATCTATGTTCAGTTATTTTTCACGCTTACTTTGATAAAGAAGTTTTGGGTTTATAGCTTCCTTGTGAAGAAGCCAGTTGTAAAAAGTGATACATCCTTTCTTATCTTTCGTAGGAACAAAGGGTAAACTTTTCTGAATATCAATTTTGAACAAACCCTGTTTTGAATATGATTTCACAGAAGATAAATAAATAATCCTGCACATTTAAGGGCATTTATTTTAACCCAGTACACTTCTACAAATTCATTATAAGAAAGAAATGTATTGTCATCTTTTATCAGTTTTACAATTGATGTAGGTAGTGGTCACACACTACTGGTTTCTCCCTCTTGTTATCTGATCATTTGTACACTCTGCTGAGATGATTATTTTCACATTAACTTTGTACTTGTACATCAGACCAGGCTTCAAATACGTCTCTCCGGAAGGAGCTGATGTCTTTGGGAATACACCGTGTCTTCAGATACATTGGTCCCATTTCTATGGGGTTTAGTTTACTCACTGGTTGTGAAGTATATAAAAAAAAATATTTAATTTTGAGTCATGTACGAATTATCTTCTCATCCATGATATTTTCAGGCATTTAATTGTTTCCAGTACAGCTGGTACCTTTAGACCACCTTCTTGGAATTATTTTGTGATCAAACATCGTTTTGTTTTTATCTTAGGTATTCTCTTCAGACTTGAGTATTGTTTCAAATCTGTCCAAATAACGATAGTTTTGTCAATATTTATTTTAAGTCCATTGAAGGACGTGTATGTTTCAAGTATTTGTAACACTTCCCTAAATGAGAGTTCAGACCCGACTAAAATGATACTTTTCATATCAATTCTCTTGTTTTCATTATTCAAGCCTTTGCAACTTGCAGAGAAGATGTCAAGTTTATGTGTCATATCGAGTCATTAAAATTAGAATGGGAAATTACATAAATCTGATCAAAATTGTTTGGTATGCCAATAGCTGTCCCAATTTTGGTCTGTCATAGAAACATCTTTTGAGAAATGAAAGTGAACATGTATGGTTTAACAATACAAATATAACAAAATGTAAAAAAAAGGACACACTGACCTCTATCATTGTTCCAATACCAAAGTCCTTGATATACTATCATAAGAGAATCAGAGGACATCAAGAAGTACTCCAGCGCTGAAGGGGCCTTTCCATGGCAGTACCAGATGATCTCTTGAGCAGTTTGTCCCAATCAATATTATGTAACTCAAAGATTTGTTCATGAATGACTTTATTTTTTCGCCGCTTTTTGCAGTTTTCCAGCAATACCACGGCGGAGGACAGTTAATGTAATTTATGAAAAGTGCGAGTAAATGTTTTAGTGAGTGTGAGTGTTTCGTTTTATTGCACTCAGCAATATTCCAGCTATATATGGCGGCGGTGTGTAAATAACTGAGTCTGAACCAGACAATCCACTGGTCAGCAGCATGAGCATCGATCTGCGCAATTGGGAACCGATGACATGTGTCAACCACGTCAGCGAGCTTGACCGCCCGATCCCGTTTGGCGCCTCTGACGACAAGCATAGTCGCCTTTTATGGCAATTCAAGCATGGGTTGTTGAAGACCTATTCTACCCCGGATTTTCACGTGTCGGAAATGTTTCAGACAGAGATCATATATCGGTATATGGTCTCTGGTTTCAGATGTAACTGATGAACTTATGAATAAATGAATGAATATGTTTGTGTGATATTGTATATGAATATATTACCAACCATCATCTTGCCAGTAGTAAATAATTTAATTCTTTTCGTTTCCCCAAGATTTAACACCCACAGCCATTGTTTCGCGAATCCTTTTCAAACTGGCACGAGTAAAATGTTGCACCAGGCCGACTTGCTAGAAAGGGCTGACACACTAACCCGAATGTGGGCTGGCAGTATCCGCTCGTTGACCGACTTGGAGAGGGAAGGGGAATGAGCACTTTCTGCCAACTGGGGTCAATGAAACCGTGCGTCATTGATACCCATCTACTTTCATGATAATGCTCGCACACAATGATTCTTCATTTGGTACGTTACTCTCTCCCTTTTCCAACCCCCCCCCCCCCCCCCAACACACACACACACACCACCACCACCACCACCTCTTTCTCTCTCTGTGACTGTTTGATTGTTTCTCTCTGCTACTGTCTGTGTGTGTCCCTCTCTCTGTCGCACACTCTCTCTCCCTCCCGTCACACACATGACATACATATGCACACACATACCGACGCAGAAATATATACATGATCTCATGTCAGCTCAGCCAGGGAAACTAAGAGGATGTTGGAGATTACCCCTGGCTCAGCTCATCACTGTCTGTGACCTCATTGTCGAGAAACGATGCCATGCAGAGACACCGGTGGTCTGGAATACCCAGTGACGTCACAGGGGTCGACTACACCCGCTCTGACCACCTGCCAGACGCAGGGAGGAGCGACGAATGTCGGTGAGATGGCTATGGCCACCTCGTAACAGGAGGCGGCCGTTGGTAAGGGATTTACAGGCTGATAAGGGAATTCGAAGTCTGATATTCCTTTAACCGCAAATTATATATCTGTTGGTTTTACCTAGGCTGTGTACGGACCAACAGTATGTAATAGTGGTGTGAGTTTAATCAGGTGTTTATGTGTGTACGTGTACATACGTGTGTATATGTTTGTGTGTGTGTGTGTGTGTGTGTGTGTGTGTAATCTTATCAACGTATCTTCAAACTGGACTTCGCTTTTAGAAATATATAATCAATGTCGCGACGGCGCATATCATGAGTGGTTTCATACATTGAAGGGCAACACATGCAGTCGAACCCTGACTTTCAGCCTCCTCAAACATTAGGCTACACCCAAAATCCATTATTTCCAAAGGGCAAGCTTAAACACTTAAAAACTTGATCTCATAAGAAATACCCGAATCGTATGAGCTGAAATCAGAATGCACGTCGTTTGATCTGCCAGCTGAAGGTTACAAAATGTAGGCCACTGATAAGTGCCCATCAGCCTTTAGAGTGCACCGCTGGATCACTGTCCTGACACACATAAAACATGCGCCTGTTGAGTATAACATGCTGCACATATGTTACTCGGCACTGTCTTGCAGGGGAGTTGTCACAGATACTTCACAGGAAAGATGTCAGTGATCGATCCAACAGGACTTTGGTGCCAGGGATCCAACTCGGAGACGTCAGACATCCAACAGGGGTGGGGTTGCAGAGACCCAACATGGTGACGTCACAGATACAACTGAAGAGAGCTGTCAGAGACCCAACACGGAGACGTCAGACCAGAGACCATATAATAGTCTATTATATGGTCTCTGGTCAGACATACAGCTGAAGAGGACTGTCAGAGATGCTACATTGGCGACATGCCAAAGATCCTTCACTGGAGATGAGCCAGAGAACCAACAGTGGAGATGTGTCAGCCATCCTACACTGTCTATAATCAGCGAGTAATGAGCGTAGGAAACAGGGCGATTGTCTTACCTGTTTTAATACTGGAAAGTTAGCGTGGCGAATGGATCCGATACTGAAACTGTTACAGTTAATGCTAGTTAACAGGTCATCCCATCTCACAATAAGATAGTGTGTCGTAAGTCCATGCCGTGACAACACGGGTATTACGATGATAGCACTATCTACATCTGTCGTAAGTGCATGCCGTGACAACACGGGTATTACGATGATAGCGCTACATCTGTCGTAGGTCCATGCCGTGACAACACGGGTATTACGATGATAGCGCTACATCTGTCGTAGGTCCATGCCGTGACAACACGGGTATTACGATGATAGCGCTACATCTGTCGTAGGTCCATGTCGTGACAACACGTGTATTACGATGATAGCGCTACATCTGTCGTAAGTCCATGCCGTGACAACACGGGTATTACGATGATAGCGCTACATCTGTCGTAGGTCTAAGCTATGAAAACGTAGGTGTCACGACGGTAGCGTTACGTTTTTCTATAACCATACCCCAGTGGTAAACCTAAGTGAAAGTACGCGTCTACGTTAACGTATGGGAATTCGTCTTTAGTTTAGTTTAAGCCTAAACTAAAGTGTCGGAGTTCAGACTGTCCAAGCGCTTTGACTGTGGGAAGTCTTTGTTCTAGCACAGGCAATCTGTAGCGCAAATGGGGTTGCGCAGCATAGAGAATATGACAAGTCTTCTTATATGCGAGCGAAGCGAGCAAAGGTTGGCAACGTACTTTCCTCGCTTCGGGTAGAAAAATATTTTCATCTCAAAATAAAATATCGCCACCATCAAAGGTACACTCCTGTTTCCTCACTTAGTTATGCTCTCACATTTCCTACCTCATGTTTAATAATTACTCACGTGAAATATGTTTTATTCAACATTTTAAACTCATGGTATTCAGATCGTTCTTCACCTCCATTGCCCCTGCCAGCTTCCGGATGAACGAAGTGACGGAACAAAAATAAGCAGAAATTGAAAAGAAATACCATATTGCCTAATTTTATTATGAGCCTGTTGGGGTTTATTTGTCTTATCTGTCGTCGCTATTGTTAGAAGTTTCGCAACATTTATTCTACATAAAACACTGGCGTAATGAGCGAATGAAGCAGGGGAGGTAACTGCAAGTGTTCCATGTGGAATAATAACCTCCTGTTCCTTTACACCCTTGAACCGGAAGCTGGAAGGGGTAATGGTGGCGAAGAACGGTCTGATCTACCGCGCTTAAAATATTGAATAAAAAATATTTCACGTGAGTAATTGTTCAACGTGAAGTTGGAAACGTGAGAGCACAACCAAGTGAAGAAATATGTGTATACTTTTGATGGTGGCGATATTTTATTTTGACATGAAAAATATTTTTCGAACTTAAGCGAGGAAAGCACGTTGCCAACCTTTGCTCGCTCCGCTCGCATGTAAAAAGACTGGACATTTTATCTATGCTGCGCAACCCATTTGCGCTACAGTTTGCTTATGGTTCAAGCATTGCAGGTACCGTAGCTCGACGGTCGCGTAACGAAACGGGTGCAGAAAGTACGTGTAGAAACAAGTAGCGTCATGATTTACTGATTTGAAAAAAATATAACAGCAACTCGGAGGCAACTAGTGTGTGTCGACTTCACGGCAGCTACACGTACCCTGAATAATAAAAATACATTCATCGATCAGGATGCATCATTCACAGTAGACTGCATTTTACGATTATTCTGTCATAGATGTAAATTATGTGCCACGAAAATTGCATTTTATGTCTAAACTACCCGCCATACATATACAGAACATTGCTGATACAGATACATGTACGAAGGGTAAGTATCAGCCGTCATCCACTGGCCAAAACGACTGGCCGTCAACCCATCGGCCGCACGTCTACTGACCGACCACAAGCTAACAGCTGATTGGTTATAAATAGTGCAGCACGTGGAGGTAGGACGGTGTGAGCAGTACTAGAGTCGTCTGCTTGCCAGATTGAGTTCGGCTGCTGGAGAGGATATCGTGTAAACTCTGACTCCCAGGTAAGGTGAATATAAAACTTGAATCGAGACAAATAAGAAATTGGCATCTGTTTGATAATATACATTTGAGAAGAGAGTTTAAACAAGTTCGTTTAAAATTTCGTGTGTTAAAAACTAAAATATCAAAATATCATTTTTAACAGCCGCTAATGTTCATCGGGTATATTTTCCTTTTACAATATCTACTCCCAGTGTGCGAAATAGACAATGGCCCACTCGCACGTGGCTAGTAAAAATGCGGTCGGACTTGTAAATCTCCCCAGTCATTAGACCAAGTGACTAGTTAATGTCCATAGGGTCATACTACTCTCTCCGACTTCTAAAGTTAAAATACACTTATAAATGACGCAAGATTACGACCTGACAATTGATGGTATTTTCGTAATATTTTGCTTAGTTTGTACACACAAATGTTGGGCTAGCGATATATTTTGTGGTGTAGTAACTTTCAGGCATAGCCCGACATCACAATTTGGAAACAATTTCGCACTCTGTCTGCTTCCTACTTTGGACAAGACAAAGTGCACATCTGGATTCGGTGATACATTAGAAACATTCGGTCATTGTTCTCAGAAACTATTTCTGTGAATAAACAGTTAAGAGTCCCCAAAGTTTAGGCTTGATACCTACGTGCAACTTATCCCACAAAAGAGATGTGTTCATATTGATTCTAAAATTTTACCCAGTTTACAACGTGTGTCAGCAGCGACGGGGCTCTGTCTTCGTCAAGTATTTCTGTAGTATTTTGTTTGCAAAGTATATTAATTAGTTGTCTTAGGTCAGAAAATGAAACAATGGCCCGCTAGCTCCATCGTCAACAAGTGATCCCCTTAATCCTGAATCAGCCGGCTCGAACAGCAGACGCTGTGTTACATGGCTCTCATTCGAATCCACGCTCAGACTGTAGTTTTGTAACTTCTCGGTCTGTGGTCAGAGAAGGTCTTTCGAATCCATGGATTCAACAAACATAGGTTCAACAAGTGTAAATGTAGCGATGTAGAGTATCTAGTCACTAAATGACGAAGTTGGTGAAGAAGACGGGTAACTTTCTCGCTAACTCATTAATTATAGTCAACTTTACAGTTGGTCCCCATTGTTTAGAAGATGAGATGCAGATGATATGTCATGTGACTGTCTAGAGAAACAACTGCTTGTTTAGGTGTTGAAGTGTAAAGCTGCTGTTCTGAACACTTCTTCTGGGTCTTTCAATGTAATGGTCAGAAGTGGAGGCATAAATCTGTGTTTGTTTCAGAAAACGTAGTACATCCCCGTGAATCAGCATCTCTACCGCCCAGTGTTCGTGAAGGCGTGTGGTATCTTTAGAAGGTGTGTTCTATGACCCAGTTTCTCCACACACCAATACACACAATATACAGCCTAGATGTCACTTGTGTCCCAGACATGTTGCCACTGGTTCCCCACATTTCTGGATAACCGGATCACAACAGGCCTTCAGCAACCCATGTTTGTCTCCCCCGCCGAAGATCATGCTTGAAACAGGTCTTAAGCAGCCCATACATGACTTCCACGCTGAATATCCGGCTTTTAACTAGTCTCCAGCAACCCATGTGATTTGTTAGATGGTGGATGGTCATCATATCAACCACTGGATTGTCGAAACGCGAGTATTTTCATCATATACGGAGTGTTTAACAACAACCAGAAGTCTGGAAGTAGTTAACTATCAAGTCACAACCATTTTCGCTGACAGATTCACTTGTTATACATGCTATCTTCAAAAATGTTTCTACTCGAGTTGCGAAGCTATAATGGGGACAGAGCTCCACATACTGAACTGCCATGTTTGGAAATGCTATTGACCTGTTCTCCATGTGCGTCAAATGGCCCGGTATATTCTTATCGTCTGGGGTATACATGGAAATGTTCAGCAAATATTCCAACAAAATGACGCCTTCCATATTTGGCGTTTCTCCTTATTAGGTTAACGACAGGAACGCCTCGTATAGTTATAAGTGTACCTTGTTGAAGACATTGGTACGGTAATAATTCTCGAGATAGAATAAACACTGTTCGATACAGGATCCACGTCACTCTGTGTGAACTTGGTATGTCTTGCTGTGAAATGACGTTCATTCACGCCTGAGAGTTGTGTCATTTGTGGAGTAATTAGCAGATAAACATACTGCACAGGACAATTAGAGGTATGTAATGATATTATAATAGCTCTAAATTTGATTTAAAACTGAACTCCGCTCAACCATAAGTGCGTGATTAAGATTTCGAAAAAATACCTCTAAATGGCTTTAATTAACCAGCCATTATCGAGCATTTACTAATGTCATGGTGGAATGGAGATTGTATTTATGTTACTGATTACTTGACCTGCCCTATTTAGTACTGGGGTCTTTTAGAGAAAGAAAACCGACTAAATTAAAACATGCACCGTTGGAAAAGTGGCCAAGATACGAAAGTCAGAGTTGCGTCCCTTGGCCATGCCGAGATCTATTGATCTTGCATTAGCGGATCCTTAGATTACTAAAATCATACATGTCCTCGTTCATGAACATCATCCTTTATTCCACCCCTTCCAATCCGCATTAGTGACACAAGTTGTGCTAGAAATGAAGTACGTTTGATATCTGTGTCAACCAATGTTATCTCAGGGCCACGTCAAATACCTTAGAACACACCCGTGAAGTGGCCAGCAGAAAGCTAGCATTAGGATATCAGGAAGCTACTGTGTGGAACGCGCTACTTTCACAATGGCGACTTTCATTCCAGACCCCGTTTTCACTAAGATTTTGAGAAAGCTTTCCATGAAGGAAAATTGTGTAGCTGGACAGCAGAAACAGCAGGATTGTTTAAAAGTGTCTATACCTTCTCAGTAAAGTGTAGATTCTAGGACCAATTTACATTCGTCCTATTTATCGTTGGAAGCCGCACACAAAGAGTCAGTTCGACAGATCGCAGACTTTGTGATCTGGTGTCACTCTCGCTCACTCACTCACTCACTCACTCACTCACTCACTCACTTTGTATGACAGTATAGACATATGGCAGTATGTATATATGTGTGTGTGTGTGTGTGGCCTGGTCACCCACTTCTAGTCACATAGGAGCGGGAAGTCAGTACATTCTGACATCAGCATCTCTGGAGAACAAGACGTGATCCTATTCATTGCTGATGGCACGCGGCCCTGATCGAGCACACGTGTGGACACTGGCGACTTTTGCGTTTAGTGGCGACATTCCACACAAAACTCGGAATACGCTTAAACATATTGTCCTCCTTCCGGAATCGTCCTGGTTATCATGGCGGGGTTTTTGTAGTAGCAGTGTGTCTTCGGTCGTGGCATATGGAAAAGGGTTGGTTAACCCAGCTTTTAAGACATTCGCTTCTCAACCTAAACACCTGAGTCTAATCTTTTCCACGAATACAATACCTGGCGTACCTTCTTGAACCATGCACTTAGTCTGGGGCTCTGCCGTATACTCTGTACGATACATGTACGTACTATGGTCTTTTTTCACTTACCACACATCCCACATATGCCTGTAAGTTATAGACTGTCATACGAGAAGCTGGTGGCTAAGATGCCTTTATTCGTTAGGTAATTCAGTGTTTCCCTGATGTAACGAAGTGTCCCTCTAAGCCGGCAGCTGAACCCGAGCTGACTAAATATGCACGCGGATGTTCACCACTGAATAACACGCCTGGGTGTGTCAACAGGCCAGGGTACAAACCGACCTCGGAGCTGAGACTGGCGCAAGCTTATGTTAAGATATAGAGTTTATCCAAGTGTTTGTTTCACAGTGTTAGTCTACGCACTACGACTTCCGTAACTCGACACTTACGACAGTTTCAGGGCGATTTAACGATCTCGTCGTGTAAGCGTCCCCATTCAACAAAACGACCTAGCTAAGTGTTTCAACTGTTGCGTGCGTTACGATTGCACTCCAACTATGACAGTCGTAATGGTATTTTAACCTAGGTGTGTTAGGGTTGATTCAGCACTACGATAGTCGTAAGTGTAAGTTAAATTAGATGTGTTAGGGTTGACTCACAGCTATCGTACTGTCTCAGGTGTACGTCGCTGGGCTGAGCTAACTTTGTGTGTTGGCGATTAGGTTCCAGACTGTGAGGGTGCATGTTCGAATCCCGGATGAGACTAAATACGTACGAGAATTTGTATTTTACTAAGAAAGCTGTAATCCCAATTATAACACATGTCACATCTGACCACTTTCTAAATAGTTTTTATGTAATCATGGATCGCAGCGTTAACATGATCGTGACTCCCATACGTCAACATGGACGTAAGCCTGTCGTAGGGATACGTGGAACAGGGCCCAAGTTTGGAAACTGAACACGAGTTGAGGTCTGCCAGGTCACTAGGCCGGATGTGGCCGTAATGCAATACTCATAATAACTACTAGCCACAACCACCCAAACTGGTGAAGCGAAACACATGTTAACACACATGTATAGCATAAATGCTTCGGATGGTAATACAAATGTATAACCCTGGACGTTATCAGCTTCTTATCGGTACAATGCCCTTGTGTGTACATACATATCTCATACCCATCTAACCCCAGTGACCCCTAACCTTGACCTTAGTACTACTGATTACGAGTTTTCCATAGTCAGCATATTCACGTGTTTACTGAATGTATAATGAGTGTACATATGGAAATCATCCATTGGACATTACAGCATCTATACAGTGCTGACATGTATGTCAGGTACTGAAATGTGACGTCATTTTTGGCGTCATTATGGTTTATTCTCATTCAGTTTGCCATAGAGAAAGAAAGTTCCGGGATTATTGTTGTTGGAGGTTGTAGGTATTTACAAGAAAGTTGAAACAGTGTGACCAAGTAATTACGTGACTTTCGAATTTCAAACAGATAAGACTATAAGCCTAATCCATTTTCGTTTCTTTGTTGCGGGAATGCCTCTGTTGAAACTTGAATGCCAGTAAACGTACAAGGACAACCGGCGACTTCGTCTATTTAGTTTGCACAGACGAAAAAGGCCTAAAATTATGTTTCGTATTTCAAACTGCATGAGTAACGTTTTGCAACAAAATTGGCGCTGGTTAAAAGATTTCAATGAAATGTTCCTCAATTATTCAACACACAGCCCAGCTTGTGTGGTGAAGGGTATAGCCTGGGATGTAAAACCTGTCAAATCACGTGCACAGCTCCCACCAGGTTGACACCCATGGCAACTGTCATGTTCTGTAGAGTATTATGTACCATTCATCTTCTGATGAACACGCCATGAACAGTACTGGTGTTGCTGTAACGTTTCGTTTATATTGTGGTCGATTGAAATTAAGATGTGCAATGTTAAACAGTCTATAACATACAGATTTGTGTCTTAAAAATGTTTTTGATATAAGTTAACTTAAAACGGCTGTTGTTTGACGTCACGTGGGGAGTGCTCACACAAGAACGACCCCAGTTGCCTCTTGATGACATGTAAGTGTCTAGCTCAGGTGGGATTTGGCCGGATTGAACAGGCGCAGACAATGGGGGCTAAAGAAGACGTCAACGTTTACAGCGAACGTCGATGTTGTTGGAGCGGAACGTCTTCCTTTGTACAGTCAGTCGCATTTCTGAAAGTAATTTGCTGTTGTAATGTGGCAGATGAATGTTTACAACAAACATTGCTGACTATAATACACTGAATTGTGGCTTGTTACATATAAGCATCTATTTGTCCAGTGCAGAGTACTGTGTTTTTCAGTACAACTGGCTAAGTGCCGTACCCAGTGCCCCAGTGCCGTACGGTACATAGCACAGCGTACATGCACGGCACTGACGATGTACACGTCGTTTATACAGGGTCATATACAGACTCTTATATACAGACTCACAGACATGCGCGTGCAACTCCCGTGTACGTTTGCTTTATCTATTGCTTAGCGCCTCACGTACCGGTCAATATTCCAGCTGTGTGATTATTGATTCTGAACAGATAATTCAGTGATTTACAACATGAGCACCATTCCACAGAGACGTAAGAGAAAGACAAATATGCATCAACCAAGTCAGAAAGGCTACTCATTATCGTTAGTCACCTATATAGCCAGACTATCGTAAGTCTTCGCGAGGGTGTTGTATGTGCTTGTTGTGCCATAACTGTATGATATTTTCCAGATGTGAGAGAGGTCTTATACGTTTTCGTGAGCTTTGGTGAATATTAACATCAAGTGGCGCCAGAATGACGTCACGACAGCGCAAGCGACTACAGTGAGACGTCACGATGACGCCATGCGACTACGCCACTGTTATGTAATAATACCCGGTATACCCATGTGTGTTAGACTATGTATTCAGGGAAAACATTCATTCTTACTTTTTATTAATCGGTTTACCAAGTATTGTAGAGAGCTTTTTCTGTTACTTGCAGGTACTATGTAACATCGTCCAGTGTTTTGGGTCGCTGATCTACCTGTCATGCGCACAGGGTACACAAATCAGGGATATAAAGCAATCAGCAAAATAACATGAAGAACAGGATGATTTCTAAAGGCGAGAACGAGACGAAGTCTCAGCAGCAGGGTAGCTCGGAGACAAAGCAGTGTGACGACCATGACGACATTATACCAGATGGAGGATGGGGATGGGTGGTGTGCTTCGCCTCTTTCATGATAAACTTTATTCTGGATGGAACCATGTTTTCGTTCGGAGTTATAATGCTGGAACTCTTGGACTATTTTGGAGAATCGAAATCTAAAACCGCCTGGGTGGGCTCGACATTGCTTGGGATGAGTATGCTTATGGGTGAGTACCCGTATGTAGTTTTGACTTCCAGCACAGGTTCTCAGTTAGGCTCTTTCTATCATTTTCACAGTTTGGTGTATCTTGACCTTTATCATATATGTTATCCGATTTTAAACAAATATATATGAAATAAACTATCTTAAGCAAAGTGAAACATTCGCATAATACACAGTTGCTAATGGTATGTTAGATATTTATCTGTGAAAACGGATAGTTTCTATTTTCACAAACCTCTGGAACTTATTACGGTTCACGTGGTTGCAAATTTATTTGTTTATTTTTGACGAATGTTGTTAAACATAATAACAGTAAATTCATTATTCCGTTCCGTACATATGCTTACGGTACTTTCTTACCCTCGGTTGTACCAAACACCTATGAGATAAACATCGTGAATAAATCAAGTAGATATTAATTATACATATCTGGTATACAATAACCCTACATCACATACACTAACACCTTGGCAACAGATCGTGACGTGGAAACAAGACTGATCGTGAAAATTACCGAGGCATTCGTCATCTCAATAACTGATCGCACTTAATAACCTTACGTATTAGTTTTTGATAGCAATCGAACCATGAACTAATCAAATACATCGACAGTTCAGGTACAATTACTAACAGCTTTGCATCGAATTGCGAGGCTTGGTTCATTTTGTAGCAGAACCCGTGGTTAAACTTCATCAAGTTCCTGAATCGAATTGCTTGAGACAGTAATATGATAATATGATGGTAATTCATAAAGACATTAGAACACATTTTGACATGGCCATTGTATGTAGTCGGTAGTTAAGTGTTTAACCTTGCATGAAGCATAGCCACTGGAGTGTAAATGTGTTTTGATAAGCGTGCAGGAAAAATTGGATGTAGGTAAAATTGTGATCACCGCCTAGTCACACACATTGCCTTTCAGCCGTCACACACATGTTCGACCACTTCCGGAATGTGACGACTGGTTACGAATGATTCAGGACTGTTATGTTCTGTTGTATACAACTGAAAGGAGGAGGTTTCCAGTACATGAAAAAATCATTATCAAACAGATGTTAAAGTATCCTTATAGGCAATCATTAGATATCCCCTGTTGGGAAACCCGGTTAGATTACATTATGGACAGACACCAGGCGCTTGCAAACCTATGCTTGGATGAATTGAAGTACACCATCATCAGCGATCACAAAAGCATTTGATGCTGAGGGATATATATAAGTGATTGCAGTTTTACATCACCAGCGTCAAGAACACCGAAGAAACAGATAGGTGGCCATATTGCCTGAAAACTGAAGAGAGAGTGAGTGAGTTTAGTTTTACGCCACATTCAGCAATATTCGAGATGTATGGCGACAGTCTGTAAATAATCGAGGCTGAACCAGACAATCCCGTGATCAACAACATGAGTATTGATGCATTTGGGGTAAGATGACAGTGAGCCAAGTCAGCGAGACTCACTACCAGATTCCGTAAGACGCCTCTTACGACAATCAGGGTTACTGAAGTTCAATTTTCACCCCTATCTTCGGGGAACGCTAGGGTATGATTCAAACGTCTGATGTGCTTACCACAGTGTAATAAGCAGGATATGAAACTGATATCAGCGAAATGTTGACAGTAGACAAAATTCCACCATCATCGGGAAGAAAGGTTCACTTTATTGCTACAAGATTTTGTGCCTGCCACCAGACTCACAAATGACATGCGTACTGTGGATTTCCGGTGACGGAAGTCAGACGTACGCATCCTACTGACTAAACTATACCGGAAGGTTTACACCGGGCTGAAGGTGACGTCAGTTGGAAAACCAGACCTAGACACCACAGGTGAATTCACATACTGTTCAGACTTAACGTCTTGCCACAGTTCCAGAATTCCAAAGTTTCCAAACATGGCCTCGATTGTGGGGTCTCAAACATATTGTTTGGGGTGTGACAGGAAGAGCTGGAAGAACCAATAACTTCAAGGGGCACGGAGCCATATGTGCACTACAGGATGTGTACGGTAAACTGTGCTTGTGTATACGTACCAGACGTCTTGTGGTGTATGGTCCTGTGCATAGTTAAGCAAACGTTGTGCTGGACGCTTGGGTTATCCTGTGCTTTGAGCAGGATATGACGCCTGGAATAAGTGGGTTTAGATTTACGCCGCTACGAAATATTCCATATGACACGATGGGGGACACCAGAAATGGGCTTCCCACTGTGTACCCGAGCAAATCAAACCCGAGCGACCGCTTTACCGCTGTTTAACGTCTGTATCGATGTACTATTTGATGCCATAGCAAATCAAACCCGAGCGACCGCTTTACCGCTGTTTAACGTCTGTATCGATGTACTATTTGATGTCATAGCACTGTGTAGTAACACTGTTTAAGGTCTGTATCGTTGTACTTATTATTGATATCATAACACTGTGTAGTAACACTGTTTAAGGTCTGTAGCGATGTACTATTTCATGTTATGACACAGTGTAGTGACACTGTGTATTCTCTACGTACAGGTCCACTGGTCAGCTTCCTGTTGCGACGGTTCAGCTGTCGTCAGGTCACCATATTTGGAACGCTTTTATCCACCATTGGCTTCGTCACCAGCATGTTCGCCCCCAACGTTGAAACACTCATCATCACGTACGGCGTAATTGGGGGTAGGTCTCATTGACGTCACCAGGGGCGGTGGTGTTCTTACAAATATCCCTGTATGGCGATGTTGGGGTTGCATCTGATAACGCCTCACTTGTTGTGGGCATCTTTTACAACATTATTGTAGGTAGGTCCAGTAGGATTACCACCTACAATATCCATACAATATTGTTGTGGGTAGATCCAGTAGGATTAGGACCTACAATATCCCTACAGTATTTTTGTAGTATGGGTATGTAGTATGGGTATGTAGGATTAGGACCTACAATATCCCTACAGTATTTTTGTAGTATGGGTATGTAGTATGGGTATGTAGGATTAGGACCTACAATATCCCTACAGTATTTTTGTAGGTAGGTCCTGCAGGACTGGGTCCTGCAGTATTCCTACGGCATTGTTGTGGGTAGGTCCTGTAGGATTAGGACTTACAACATCCCAACACCATTGCTGTAGGCAGGTGAAGTAGACCTACTTCCTACAATATTCCTACAACATTGCTGTGGGTAGGCTGTGGTGCTTTTAAGATTGGGTCCTACAGCATCAAAATGTAATATAATGTAGAGGGTAGGCTTTACATATCAGTATTTGTAAGTATTACCCTCGGGTATGACAACCCTTTGTCTTTGTCATGTTTAGGTATTTACCTCTGTATTTGTATTGTCCGCAGGTATTGGGTTTAGTATGGTCTTCCTGCCAGCCATAATCATTGTTGGACTGTATTTTAATAAAAGACGTGCCATAGCAACGGGCATAGCAACTAGTGGTTCCGGTGTTGGAACATTCGCATACGCGCACATATGTGACAATCTTCTTCATGTATTCGATTGGAGGGGGACAGTTCTAATTTTGTCCGGCCTCGTTCTGAACTGTATGGTGTGCGGTTTCCTGTTCCGGCCTTTTGTGGAACAGAAACTGCGCCAGAAGTTCGAGAGAGACAACGACACGGGCGGAAGTAGTGGTTACGGGGGATCCAGTGAGGAGAACGCGTGTGTAAAATCGAAGGAGGATGTATACGAATGTTTGAAACCCCTCCTCAGCAAGAAGTACCGCGATACAAAGCCGGATGTCTTACTACCCATGGACCCATCCAACATGAGACAGGATACCGCGGCAAGGATGACGAAGAGCGCCGAAAACATCAGCCGTTTGCACGTTGCAGTTCCCCTTCAGCGTTTACACAAGAGTACCCACAACATCATGATGAAGAACTCGCTAGACGACCTCCAGATGGAGAAGATCAAGCGGGGGCTTTCCAAGCCGATCCTGCGGAAGGATATATTCTACTCGGGCAGCATACGTCACCTACAACAGTTCCAGCACTGTCGGACGTTGTCGCAGTTTCTTGCCGAGATGACCCAGGATATGGACGTGGAGTCGATAGAGAGTATAGACGAGCGCTGTCGCTTGAAGAAGGGTTGGCTGGCTCGTCTCAAGTACACCCTGGGCACGCACCTGTTCAAGAAGCCGGTCTTCCTACTCCTCCTCATTACCTTCACAATGTGGACAGGTAGGTATATCCTTGTATATATTGTACAAGTGGACAGGTAGGTACATCCTTGTATGTATTGTACAAGTGGACAGGTAGGTACATCCTTGTATACATTGTACATGGGGACAGGTAGGTACATCCTTGTATATATTGTACGTGGGGACATGTAGTGGCATCCTTGTATATATTATTCATGTGGACAGGTAGGTACATCCTTATAGTGTACGTGGGGACAGGGTGCATCCTTGCATATATTGTGCATGGAGTCAGGTAGATGCAGGGACACAAGCTACGTGAAGTCAGGTAGACACAGTACCTTGTACATGGGTACCGGCAGTACTGCAACCCGACCAGAAGCTACGTGAAGTCAGGTAGACACAGTACCTTGTACATGGGTACCGGCAGTACTGCAACCCGACCAGATAACATTCAGTCTGACTGCTGGAATTAGGTTTGAAACGTTGTTTGTAAAAGGGTTAGGAGAAATTCTACATTTAACATTTTGAGAACGGCACTTTCTTTCAACATACGACTCCAAGTAGGTTTAATCCAGACTCACTCCTAACTGTTCATTATTGTTTATCTCCTCAAAGAGTACTCCAGCCCATCAAAATACCAGCAGCCATTTTGCTGATTACATAGTCACTGTCGTCTCTTTCCGTCCTCTCCAGTGCAGTCCGTGCCGCTCACGTATGTCCCCGACTATGCCGTCTCTATCGGCCTGGACAGGTCCCAGGCTGCCTTCCTCATCTCCATCGTCGGCATATCCAACACCATCGGCCGCATCTTCGCCGGCTTCATCACCGATTTCTTCAACATTCGCAGTATCATCATCTACATCTTCGCATTACTCACGGCCTCCACTGTCAACTTCGTCTTGCCATTTTGCAATAGCTTTGCCCTTCTGGCCTGCTGTGCGGGCGTCTTCGGGCTTTGTATGGGTGAGTGTAGACACAACACTCGGCACAACACCTCCACTGAGATATTATATGAATCTAAATTACTGATTTAAAACGAAAACCCAAACGATTAGACGAAACAAAGAAATGTTTTTTTCATAAATTTTCGTGAAAAATGTAAATTAACGTATTATTTTGTGTATGTTGACGACGTCGCTCATCAGATGATCCGAGTTTTGGGTCGACTCAGTTCAGCTTCATGCACTCCGGAACGCAAGTGTTAGATTTAACTTTAGAATAGAAAACATACCCGCAGACATCATTGAGGGTTTTCACGTGGGCTGCCATCATTGTACATATTTTCCGGTTGGTGTTTCAGCTGTGGCTGTGTCAATGCGGACAATTGTGCTGGCTGACAACCTTGGTATTGAGTACCTCACCTCTTCCTTCGGATTGGTGGCGATGTTCCAAGGCATGGCCTTCACAGTCTTCCCTCCCATAGGCGGTGAGTATACACAGCCTTCACAGTCTTTACTCCTACAGGTGGTGAGTATACACAGCCTTCACAGTCTTCCCTGCTATAGGATGGTGGGTTTACAGGGTCTTCACAGTCATCCCGACAATAGTGCAGGAAGCCTTGTTAATCTCACTTACTCTCACGTCACGTGGGCTCACTGAGAGTAGCCCTGACATCAGTTGTAAGAGTCATCGAGTTACTGATTCTCCTCTTATTCCCTCTACAATCAGAAAGCACTCAGTCATGGTTGAGCGATATGAATGATGTTTCACGCCTGACTCAGTTTAAACTGAACAGACAGATAAAGGAAAACCTCCTATGTTTGACTTAACATTAATGAGGAATCGATCACAGAGAAATGATATATTTGAACTATGTCTTTGGGTGACTCTTGTCAGTCTACTTGTTTTTGATATGTTAGAAATGCGTCAATGGTTTTCATACGTCTGCATAACTTTCCTCATGAGTTTACATCCGAACTCGCTGTAAAATATAGAGCTTTATCATTTAGTTTAATTGATATTGTTTACTTTCACTATTCATTTAACCCTCCATGTTTTTACATAGATATCAATATTGAAATGTTCCATTTGAATTTGCCATATCGCCGTTTGATGTAAACTGAATCACCTACCACAAATCTTTCACTCACTCACTCGCTCGCTCACACAAAAAGTTAGTCTGTCGTGGAAATGACAAGCGGTCCTGTCTCTAAGATGCCCCCAACAGTCCTGTAACACCGATATTGTACAATCAGAACGCCCAGGTGCTGTAACAGTGGTTTAACACCAACATTGTACAATCACAACGTACACGTGATGTAACAGCGGTTTAACATCGACATTGTACAATCGAAACGTACACGTGATGTAACAGTGGTTTAACATCGGCAGTGTACAATCACAACGCTTAGGTGATCAAGTACACTTTTACAATGCGTTCGAATAAATTGAACATGATGAATCGTGAGAATTCGTTAACACTGACTTCTGCTCATCAGCACTCCGATGAAATCGTCAGCTGTACTGTAATCCCCAGGTATCGCAGGCAAAAGACTGAGCATGTTGAACAATAAGACAGAAGTAAACTCTTGCTTGGACCCAAAACATCTATTCTCAAAATGAAGTTCCCTGTAGTCGAAGATAGACTGGCCAGGTAAATACCAGAGTGTAGTTATACCAAGGTGATGTAGTCAATAGATAGTCTGTCTGGAGTCACGTGGCTTGAATAATGCAGAGAGCGGAGTTAAAAAAAAGAATCAGACAAACAGACACACACACAGACAGACAGATAGACAAAATTCCCCCTCCGTGGGAAAGTGCGTCTCTGGTCGATGATTCAGTCCTGTTTTGCATCACACTAAAGATGTTGGTAGTTGTTGGTACCGTGCCTGGTGATCTGTATCAAGGACATAGAACAAGTATTGGTTGGCTAGGGGCAGTATGCCGTGCCTGGTGATCTGTGTTAAGTGAGTAGAACAAGTATTGGTTGGCTAGGGGCAGTATGCCGTGCCTGGTGATCTGTGTTAAGTGAGTAGAACAAGTATTGGTTGGCTAGGGGCAGTATGCCGTGCCTGGTGAACTGTGTTAAGTGAGTAGAACAAGTATTGGTTGGCTAGGGGCAGTATGCCGTGCCTGGTGATCTGTGTTAAGTGAGTAGAACAAGTACTGGTTGGATGGGGCAGTATGCCGTGCCTGGTGATCTGTATTAAGGGGGTAGAACAAGTATTGGTTGGATGGGGGCAGTATACCGTGCCTGGTGATCATGTATTAAGGGAGTAGAACAAGTATTGGTTGGCTGGGGACAATACATCTATACCGTGCCTGGTGATCATGTATTAAGGGAGTAGAACAAGTATTGGTTGGATGGGGGCAGTATACCGTGCCTGGTGATCATGTATTAAGGGAGTAGAACAGGTATTGGTTGGATGGGGCAGTATGCCGTGCCTGGTGATCATGTATTAAGGGAGTAGAACAAGTATTGGTTGGATGGGGGCAGTATACCGTGCCTGGTGATCAAGTATTAAGGGGGTAGAACAAGTATTGGTTGGATGGGCCAGTATGCCGTGCCTGGTGATCATGTATTAAGGGAGTAGGACAAGTATTGGTTGGATGGGGCAGTATACCATGGCTGGTGATCATGTATTAAGTGGGTAGGACAAGTATTGGTTGGCTGAGGACAGTATACCGTGCCTGGTGATCTGTGTTAAGGGAGTAGGACACGTATTGGTTGACTGGGGACAGTATACCGTGCCTGGTGATCTGTATTAAGGGAGCAGGACAAGTATTGGTTGGATGGGGCAGTATACCATGGCTGATGATCTGTATTAATAGGGTAGAACAAGTATTGGTTGGCTGGAGGCAGTATACCGTGCCTGGTGATCTGTATTAAGTGGGTAGGACAAGTGTTGGTTGGCTGGGGGCAGTATATCGTGCCTGGTGATCTGTATTAAGTGGGTAAGACAAGTGTTGGTTGGATGGGGGCAGTATACCGTGTCTGGTGATCTGTATTAAGGGAGTAGGAAAAGTGTTGGTTGGATGGGGCAGTATACCGTGCCTAAGCGGTGCATTTATGACAGAATCGCCAAGAAGTGAAATCACCTTCATGACGGTATTTAACCCTGTTTGAACTCACCGTATACCATTATCACCACTTGACTCACATAAGACCGCTAATTCTATCTCGACCATCTTCATTTAGATGGAGCCGCCACGACAGGTCACGTGTCACTGGAATATGGGTCTGAGTGTTATGTACATATATGAATAGGGTCAGTCCAATATTTGTCCAGACAGTTTACAATGATTAAATGCGCGTCTTTTCAGTGGGTCAGTGACCTCTTGATCTCTGACCCAGTCAGGAGATAATCTGTCTGAGGTCTAAGGGCGAGGTTGTTACCGAGGACGGTATCGAGTATTTCGGTAACTCTCAACCTTGACATTGAGGCAAAGGAAGATAACTGCGCGTATATGTTTTATTAGACATTCGAAATTCAGCTCCAAGAAAGAATTCTTCCAAACAAATGTTTCTCGAATGGTCTTGCCTCGTGATGATGAAGGCCTTTTCCTTACTTCTCATGATTGGGTCGACATTTCAAGAGATGACAATATCTTGCACCCGCGTAAGACTGGGTGATAACTTTATTGCACCTGACGAAAAAAAGAACAGTTTGCACCGGCTGATGAATTTCTAAATACCCATAAAGCTTGAATTTTGTAACTGATGATTTAGAACAACTTTATAACAAAATTATTGTGAATTCTGAACAGATAAGAATATCCCTCTAAATACGTACTACCTTAATTACATGTGTGCAATAAACAGTAAGTCATCCAGTCACTGATCGTGTAGTCATCAGAGTCACTATGGTGCATAGTCCAAACCAATCTGTTCTCCAGACTATGCTTGTCGTAATGGGCGACTAAACAGATCGGGTGGTCAGGCTCGCTGACTTGGTTGACACGTGTCATCAGTTTCCAATTGCGCAGATTGATGCTCATGTTGTTGATGACTGAAATGTCAGGTCCAGACTCGATTATTTACAGACCGCCGACATACAGCTTTTGAGATAATGCTGAGTGTGGCGTAAAACTAAACCCACCCACTCGCTCATAAAATATGACGTTTTACCAGTTCTGACTTTACTAATAAAAACTATACACATTAAGTAACGACCATCGTAGATTACCTAGTGTCTACAACCGCAGTTCGTGTGTAACACATACCGGGCGCTGTTTCGGAGCTGACATTACCATTTCATCCCGATATCGACCATTCCTCCCTCGAGTTTTACACCGCACTCATTCTGTGATGTTTGAAACTGACCGTCCAGATGAAAGTGTATACAACGACGTTCCGGCCAATATCCCGTCAGGCCACCCGATCCTGCTGGGATCATATCGTGATGGTTCCCGATCCACAAAACCTCTGTTAGCGCTGCCACATTCGTAAGCCTATAACAGACTAAGTTACCAACGCTCTGTGGGTCGGGACGCAGAAGGATAATGCTTATTGGGATAGTCAGCATGGGTTGCTGAAGAAAGTCAGGTATGGTTGCTGAAGACAGTCAAGTATGAGTTGCTGAAGATAGTCAAGTATGAGTTGCTGAAGACAGTCAAGCATGGTTGCTGAAGACAGTCAAGTATGAGTTGCTGAAGATAGTCAAGTATGGGTTGCTGAAGATAGTCAAGTATGAGTTGCTGAAGATAGTCACGTATGAGTTGCTGAAGATAGTCAAGAATGGGTTGCTAAAGAAATTCTAACTCTTATGAGTGTGTTTGTTCAGATTCGATGTAAAACATGTCGGATGTGAAATTGTGAGAAATTATGGTAATCCTTAACTGTTATACATATCTAGGACATAAGCTTTAAGTCAAGATACTTAAGGTTGTTTGTACGACTTGGGAGTATTACTGCAGTCACTAGTCAGGAGAAGTGCCCCTTCGTAACGCGGCCACTTAGCGAGTAGCTACGGTCTACACGGACTGGGTGTAATCTGTTGACCTGCTGACCTGTCGAACTCTATGTGATATTATAAGTCGCATTGCCTCCGTTTTATCTGTCAAACTGTCTTATCTGTCTTGTACATTTTGTGGTAAATTTCCGTGGTGCGTGTTGGCGTGACATCGATTTAGTTACGAGACACCATGACATACCCGGTCAACGACCTCGGTTCGGATCCTCCTGGAGTTGACCCATGACGTCAGATTTGTCCCTCGCATTTGTCAAACCTCGACGTCTTATCTGTACAACAGACTGTGTGAAATAACGGGTTTGTATTATTCTGCTTATAAGACATAATACCTGTTGAAGTTGAAGCCCTCGTCATGTGGCGCTGTCGTCTTTCACGAACACCAAAATGTCGACGTTACTATCACTATCTACTTCAAATGCTTTGTACCCCATGTTTAGTGCACACATTACCCCTGGTGATCCGAGTTAGTCAATCGGGTCTACAATCACCGACTCACCTGCAACCCTTGTCTGCAGTAAGAGACGTCCAACGGGTGGTCACCACGAGATGATTTACGTATCTGCTGAAAACTTGTCATTGCAAACAAACAGATGGTGCTAATACGCAATAAGTTTTTTTTGTGTGTATATATTGCGTTTCATTGGCATATTGTCTGTATGGCCATTGTTTAGTACACATTCAGCTCATATTATGTGCGTGCGTGCGTGCGTGCCTGCGTGCGTGCGTGCCTGCGTACGTGTCCAACTGCCACTGTCTAGTATGCCAGCATTGATCTATTTACCAGCCCGGTTTCCATTTTAACGCATATATTATTATATATTATTATGTTTAAGAAGACCGCTTTCAAATTTGCATTTTATGTTAACTCTTTTTTTTTTTGCTGCACCCCCAAAACCCCCCGTTCGTATACCCATCAAAAAAAACCCTTTCAACAGTTTTATAGCATTGATAGGCTCCACCCTCCAGGAAGAACGACAAAATAAGCGCTACGACTCTCGTACCTCCTCTTCTGTAGCATAGACCCACGACAGTGTAGTGTTATCCTATTACATTGCCAGCACCGCAGAAAACAATTCAGCACGGTGTATACTACATACGCTGGCTGTTATTCAGCACACACATATCGCTCCGATCGGTCCCTCGTCCCTTGGCCTCGTTACCTGTATCTATGTGGCTGGCCAGATGTTGACGATGCTCCACACTGTGTGCTGCACGTGTACACGGCTATCTGGCTGTCGTCTGTAGATGCACCGATAACTTTCCTGCTGGACACGTTTTGCTCATACACAACCTTTGGACTAGGCCCAGTACAAACATCTAGCGTTCCTCCTTTACGCCACATTCTGCTCGTGTTTCTTCTATTACACGACAATATAACATGGTCTGTGGTTTATTGTATAACATCGTTCCATTCCAGCATGTTGATAGGGCCGCAGTAGTCTGGACACATATACCAGTGATAGATGTCATGAGCACTTGTTCAATCTGTGTTGGTACCACTGCACCTTATAATCAAGACCGAAACTGTGTTTATGGGTGGGTGGGTTTCGGAGAGTGGGTGAGTGTTTGGGTAAGTTAGTGAGTGAGTAGTGGATGGATGGGTAGTTCTGCTTGTTTGGGTGAGTGAGTGATATGTTTTAACACAGTTGCATCCCTATTTTTCAACTCGATGTCAAGAACATCTCAAAGAGAAGGAGCTCTAGGCAGCCCACCACTTTGTGTGTAATCCATGCTAAGATATAACAATGTTACATTTGTGATTACACTTTCTTAGTAAAGTACAGATTCTAGTATTTTTGTTGGGTTAAGTCCCATCCGTGACTGGAACCCACTCAGACATATATCATGCGAAGACTGAGATCACGGATATAATTACTGACGTCTGTCTGTGTGTCTACATGTATACTTCAACAGTATCTCAATTGTCAGTACAGGAGGAAACGAAACACTTGGTAGTTTTGAAGTGACTACCTCCAGAGTGCGTTGATATATAGAGATTATATACAGAAATGTTATATTGCATGCCTGCTATACCATGTGCTCGTGTTCATAAGATTTGCTGCGTTTTGAGTAACAGATAATAATGAATATGTTCATACTGACATGTTTATCAGCTAGTTTGTAAATCGAGACGACGTGAGACCCGTGAACATCAGTTATAGAACTCGTCTCCAGCGTTGTACACGTGTCGTAAAAGTCAAGACTCCACCGTCAAAGCGCTTGAAAATAGCTGTGGCACTAACAGTGCCATAATAATGTAATTATGAAAGTTTGTTCATATCATTTCTGAGACGAACACATGTCAATATACCTTGTAGACTTCCGCTCAAAGAAGACAACCCCTATCTGGAAGTTTCCAGAGCATCCATTCAGTATATACGTCAGCCAATCAACATTCAGACCTTCTATGGTCTATATTCAGACTGTTATATTTCTAGGTAAACTGTACGATGTAACTGGGACGTTCCTGTCGCCGTTCTTGATGGCAGGGACCATGTATGCCATCTCCTTCATCTCCACCTGCATCGTTACCTACCTCAGACGCAACGGTCCAGTCATCACAGTGGAGGAAGTGGAAATCCCGGCGGAAGACAGCGACGCGTGATCGGCGTCCATATTTGGATTCCGTCATTCACCTCCGGGATGTGTTTTAACTTTGCCGTCAGCAAAGTATACGTCTCCGTTTTAAACTGATCTTTGGACATGAGGGCGCAGTATGTGTGTTGTGGTTCTCAGACATTCTTGGACACCATGTCTTTCACAGAAGGTCAAGGTTATAAGGGTTTGTGACCGTTTCTGTTTCTAATGTTATGAAGACTGCGTTAGCCCATTGTCATGTTCATCACACGACCTTCGTCAAACTATCGTCTCAGAATGCATGTCGCTCGGATGGCAGTTGCCATGGTTCACGGATCACGTGACTTGGCACAGCCCTTCATGTAGGTCTAAGAGTCACAACATTGACAGGTTTCTTTTCGGAGTCATCGCGCCCAAGGGTCCCACTTCACAGAGCGTGTTTAACATCAATACCTGTCACAATAAGAAATGTTGTGGTATAGCGAGGGTCTACAGTAGCGAAACTGTTATGTCAGCCACGTTTTTACCAATACTGCAACGACAGGAACATGATGGTTTTTGCAATCAAGAGGGGTTTTACTGTAACAGTACTTTAACTTTCGTCTTCCTTTAAGGAAGGAGGCGCCAGGAATATATTAACTTTATTTTCCACTGTGTAAATAATCTGTGAAATGTTCTGTAATTTACATATAATCAATTCATATCTATCATATTTAAGGAATCGGGTGGTCATGCTCGCTATCTCGGCTGACACATTGGCACAATTGCGTACATCGGTGCTCATGATGTTTATCACTAGATTGTCTGGTCCAGAGTCGATTATTTACAGACCACTGCTGTATAGCTGGAATATTGCTGAGGACAGCGTTGATGTTTACTTCCAATTGGAGATTTGGAAATTCATTATGCAGATTGGGACCTTCGTTTCGCAGTTTATGAGACTAAGACTCACATTTTGTATATTGCGATCCTTGTTTTACCCACATAACGCTCCCAACTAAGGAAAAGGTGAATAGTTGTTTTAACCAGGTGAATAGTTGTTTGTCCACATGTACCAAACACTTGTTGTGAAGTGATTGAGACCTAGTATGTTAGTGTTTATACACATAATGTTTCCATGTTATTCCGTTTCCTTCCTTACTTCTGTGATAATATAAGAATGAAAGCTTATGTTTGCAAAGTGAGACTTGATAAGTGAGTGAGTGAAATTGTTTAAAGTCGCTTTCAACAGGGTTCATCCCCGCGTGTCTGCTAATTGTGGGAGGAAAACCCGAAGTCCTGCAGGACTTTGACGCAGTGTTGGTGATCTGCAAAATGTGTAACTCTGAAGTGTGTGTGATTGTTTTCAGAATAAAATAATTATACAATTGTTACTTGTCATTTCATCACTCTCGCCTTCACCGATTTCACGGTGATTTTGCCTTTTGGTGTGGAATTTTGAAGAGCTGTTGGAGATCTAGATTAGATTGTTACACTTCGTGAGGATTCTTTTAATGGCGGCGATTTCGGCGAAGTGCATGCTTCATCAAGCGACAGAATGAAGACTTGATCGGAATGTTATAACATTAGAGTCGTGTTGTGATTCAGACGGCAGAATGAAGACCTCTTCTGTTTCGTGTGCGAAGGGTTCCGCCAAGGTCAATAATATTTTATGACTGCTTCACTCAGTAGGTTTTTCTTCTTCGTGTTGACCATACCATGCTGCTGGAGACAAATCAATGAACAGCTACCCACCCACCTCTGTTAACTATCCGTCATATTTCTCCACCCATCACAGTCTGACACCTAGCTATTCACTAACCCCTTTTTCCACTTAAAGCATCTGTAAGGATTGGACATTCAAGCTTGATGCCCTGGATGATGCATGCCATATTTCATGCAGTGTGTGCATGTCATTGCTCATGACATCAATCACTGGATTTTGGTTACAAGTTCAGTTATGCAAGAACCGATAGTACATGGGTGGAATGTCGCTGAGTGCAGTTGTATAATGACAACTAGGACCTGATGGCAGGTTGTAATTTGAGACATAAACTTGCGGGGATCTTAGCTACGATTATCAAAAAAGAATAGTCCCGCCTTACGCCTGATTGTTGCTAAAAAGGTTGGGCAAGATATCAATACTCAGAGTAGACATTACATGGAGACACCACAAGATCTGTGATATGTGACAGGCTTTGATTATATGAGAGGTCTCACTGATGACATTACATGGAGATCTGATATCTGACAGGCTTTGATCATACGAGTGCTCTCTCTGTTGAAGCCATATGGAGATCTGTGACATGTGACATTATGTGATTGATCTCACTGTAGACATTACAAGGAGGTCTGTGATATGTGACAGGCCTTGATTATATCCGAAATTTCTTTGTGGACAGGGATATCAATGATTTTGGTTTCTTAAACAGACTTAACAAGATGTCTGCAGCTGTGCACGAGACACAAGTGCCTAGGGTGCACTACCATGCAATCCTGGAATGGTCAAGGGACATTATTCTCCCCCTGAAAACCTTCAAGGCTGCCATTTCCACAAAAGCATGTGAGAAGAAAGATTAAATCTGTGTTAATTTTATTAGCAAAACATGTACAGCGATAAACATAATGACACATCTTCAGCATAGAAATAATATTGTTATGAATAAATTTAGTATACTTTACTGTATTTCTTCCATAAATAGAGACTACTAAAACATTTGATACTCATAAACTGATCGGTTTGTGGGTAAGGGAAGAGGCTGGTTCTTGTGAAACTATAAATGAATGAAAACTCAACTGATCTATTACAGACACAGGGTCCATGCCTAAACTGTCACACACAGTGGTCATTATCCTCATCATAATTGTTGTCATTATCATCATCACTGATCATTGTCATTGTCCATTGCCCTTGTGAAAAGCACTGATGTGATCATACCGAGCATTTGAAATTAAACTTGAAGTTGACTGAAAACCACTCAGACCCACAGATTTTGTTTCCAGCTTTCATGTTTCTGTGTCCTTTGGACCTGCACCTTTTCAGGTTTACGGCCAGCATTTAAAATACCTGCCTGACCACCTGGGACCATTTATTTTCAGCATGGACTGCCAGATACTCAACCTGCCTGATGGTTGGGTTATAAGTTAGACATGTATCTATGAAGATATTTTGTGGGCAGGTAAGGTTGGGTTAGGGCTGGTACGTTTTTCTAACCAGCCCCATGGTCTAGCTGGACTTTTTGGGAAACCCTGATTTCAGGGCAACATGGAACATACCTGACATGCCTCACACAGACTAACAATAGTCACAGTTGTGGCAAGATCACTATGTGGAACAGGGCCTGTGATAGGAGGATCAGGTTGGGACTTGGTTGACAGTGTGCCCCCCTATCCCAATGATGTGGATTGTTGCTCATTATATTAATCACTAAATTGTTTGACCCTGTATTACTTACAGACCCTCACCAAAGAGCTGGAATATTGCAGAGCGCATCCCTGAATAACAAATCAAGCTCATCAGCACCACAATCTTGTACAACCACTAATTCCGAATATTGTGTTTCTGTCACCTGATCAATTGACACGATGAGCCCATTACAGGAAGTGAGTTTACAGCTAGAACACCTGTTGGAAGTTGAAGGGAGCCTGTTACATTGCCCTGCTGAACAGGGGACAGGACCATATAATGTAACCTTCTTCATCTATATTACTAAACCATATACACAACAATTGCTAAACTTAAATAAACATTTTACTTACTATAGAGGGGATATTATCTTAAATCTTTCAAGTACAAACTGACAAATGATACATACTACACCTCCTGACCCAGTCACCTAGAGTCTTGTCAAAATGTGGGTATCAAACTCTGGTTGTAATGTTTGTTTATTGTTTCATGCCACTATCAGCAATATTCCAGCTATATGACAGCAGTCAGGCAATAATCGAGTCTGGACCACATAACCCAGTGATCAAGACATGGTATACTGTTGAGGACAGGAAACTACTGAAGTAATTTTCAATTTCATCTGGTTGAAAATAAACAGAAAAAAATATAACTAACCAAATAAAAGAATCCCTCAAGGAAAAGCATCTATGTCTAATTTTGATTGTTCTGAGTCCAGATACCTGAAAACTCTTGAGCTGTGATCACATTAAGTATTCAACATCAACATACACACATCTACAGTGTAGCTACATCCTATTTCCACTAAATTTCAACATCGACACACACATCCAGACTCAGCTATGGGTGGGAACCATGTACAACATGGTATCCCTGAACATTGACAACCACAACACCACAGGTACCTGAGCTCACCTACAGAAGTATTGGGTGAGGATGTAAATAACAAATTATATTAGATAAAAGACAAAAGAACCAAACAACTGTATGAAAAGGGGTAAGATTTTTTAGCACATATACTTTTGAGTGAATGAACTCATACACAACTGAAATAATTGTTCCTTAAGAAATCAGCATATACCCCATGGTACATTGTAGGATCTATTCCTCTGTACAAACAATTAAATTTGGGCTTTCAACACAGTACCATTAAACCCACAAAGTGCTGAGACAATTTAACTCAATATTCACTCAAGGTGGCTACGTAAACAGCATCATGTGAGAGTCTCTAAACTTATTACAAGACAGAGGCTTCATCATATTACATATTAGACAAAATAAGTAAATAAGTAAAAAAACCACCAATATATGGAAGGCAGTGTGTTGGAATGCAAATCAGCCATGACAGATTAGTATGGTGTAGGACAACACTGAAAGTGCTGCAACTTTGTTTGAGTCTGTATGTCACATGATTGGAGTTTACAGTTGCAGATAACTAGACAAATGCTTGCTTGCCGGGCTCCAAGCCTCTTTAGAAGTGTAAGAACTCTTGAACACAAAATCTGAAGGCAGGCTTCACATTTTAGGGCTGATCAATAAGTATTCAATAATTGCCACTAGATAAAAACATCAAGAGTAGAAAGATTCTTTTTGAGACCTGCGTTGAATGATCATTCCTCTAAACAATATCATTTCTGGTCCACAGTTTCTTTGTACAAACACTGTAGGTATCTGTTCAGACTATTCAAGGGTGGAGAGATATATAGAAAACTCCACACATGCCCAATGTGTCTGCTAAGTTATTACAAACTTCAGTCTGTTAATACCAACTTGACCAGATTAGTACGTATTCTTAATCAGATTATTGATATTTGAACTCATTCTTTCTTGTGTCAAAAACAGAAACAAGGGAGTTATTAAAACACAAAGTGTACAGTTTCATGATACAAAGACAAATAAAACATAGTTATGAGCTAGATGTGTAAAAACAGAGAGACCAAGCCCCCATTCAGCAATATGTTGGTAGTGCTGAGTCTATAGTAACTCCATATTTCAATAGTGTTAGGGAAAATCATCTAGTGAAATGAAGTTCTGAGGGGGACACATGGGTGGCAAGATCAGTCTTTATAACCCCAAATGTTTTTCACTAATTTGTGTAAGAGACTATACTATAAAAAAAATCTTCAGAATTTGTCCTGGACTGTTGAATGTGTTGTAGATTATACTCACATCAAATGTCACATGTTCATCATTACTCCTAAAGCTGACCTGTTGTGATATGAGAATACTGTTCACAAGGCATCAAGCCCAACTCACTCCTAACATAAAAAGACAATTCATTAAGACAATTGCCATGTAAATCTGTGCACACAAATCCATTCACTGTGCTGTTTCAGTCACAGACACAAACCTGTAAGAGTAACTCAATCAAACATTATACTCCAGATTGTCAAAACAATCACTAAAGTGTGCAACCTTTGAAATATTAAACATATAATTTTACATTTACTGACACTAACAACCAGCAGCAGTTATCCCCCTTTTCAAACCTGGATCTGCCTCTGCATACAGCAGTGATGTGGTCTACAGCAGAATAAGATTGGAACATATGCAGCCCGTATCTCCAGTGTAGAATTATACCCTGATGCTGCTAGAGGATGCTCAAGCTATCAATCACTATCCAATTCATCATGCCCCATGTAAATCAGACAAAAAAGCTTAATCTCACATACATTATCTATCTGCCCACTGAAACATGAAAAGAAAATACCTTTTTGATTTTCATATATGAAGAACTGGGAAGAAAACTTTGTCCAACATGAAAAGATCCTTTTCTCTTGGTTCATTTATTTTTGTACTTTTATCTCACTCCACCTCCAGTAGTAGAAACTGACAATGCACACAGCTTTTGTAACATTACAGCCTATCGCGACTCTATTCCGGTAATTCATCATAGACATGCAACTGACACAATGCTATAAACACTGGTTACATGGATATCATGGTGAACATCTTACTGTCGCCACTTCTTGGTTCCATTATAACTGAACCCCTATGGTTCTGAAAAAGTACTTTAGTGAACCATTAAATAAAACTGAAAAAAGAAAAACAAAAGAAAACAACATAGATAGGAGGTGTATTTTCTCAGACACGCATCGCAATGGCACAACAGCAATTTTACCATTATCATCTAAACTACTTTTGTAATAAATATGTTTGACAATAATCAACACTATGTTGCAGTCAGATGATGTTGTGAAAGCCACCTCCAAATCATAACAATACAAGCAAAACAAACATAACAACTGATGAATCATGGCTTGATTCATGAATCATAAAACAATCTTGACAGCTGATATCGGATGAGAAATGCAACAGCGCTGCAAAATACCTGAAACAAAAACAGCAATATGTATGTGAGGGAGTGAAATATCATCCAACCAATATTGCAATAAAAATTCCTAAAGGTTAAACCATGAAATCCTCTTTAAAACTGCAGCTTCTAACAAATCTAAATGACACATACTGATGTCGTGAGTTGGAAACTGACCACACACTGAACTTTAGGGCTGTAATTGGCCCAAACTTCCTGTCTGGGTAAACCATCCCCTACTACCCTACCCTATCTGAATATCCGTTATGTTAATTCCTGACATCAAATTTGCAAGAAAGGGCAACATATTCTTCAGCTCTGAAGCTAAAATTTCAATATCTCATTTTTCAATATCTTAACTATGTATTATATATAAAAGAAACAACTGTAAATTATGTCCTAATGTTCAAGACAATACACAATATTTATCATGACAGAATAACACATTTCATTGTTGAATCTATTAGTCAGGGTCCAGGTACAGAGACGGATACCCGGGTCCAACTCATCACCCACCCATCCCGGGTATCCGAGATACTCATCCCAGCCCTACTGTAATAACATAAATATCACTACTACTTGTCTTTTTCTGATATAGAGATATATTTGAATATTTGTGAAATTGTTGTAGAAACTTTTTGGATCTGGATCCTGTGGGTGAAACATGTTTCAGCTTGTGACAACATCATAAACTATCTGTATCTAAGCAATTATGTTTCCCCTGTCCTAACCTTTGTATAAATACACAATTACAAGACAGTAGATATATCATCATAAAGTCAAACAACACATGGTTTGGGAAGTTATTTGAGGGAGCTAAAGTTACACTCACTTGAAAACACAGAATTATTATAACAAGTGTCCTCTCATGTAGAGGTCCCATAAACTTGAGGATGAGGTTGTTGAGAGTCAAGTTGTTGCACTCGGTCAACTCCCCGTCTTCCCCCTGGCTGTGCTTCACCTCTACCAGGAACAGCGACCTCAGTACCTTCAGACAAAGGTCACCAACAGGGTGAAGGTCACCCTTTTTGAAGGTTGTGTAACTCATCCCAACTTTATCAGACTTGGGGTCATACCTGAAGTACAATGGATACGTGGCTGCTTAGCAGCGTATGAAATAAGTCAAAAACCCAACCTAACATCAGGGCTGGTAACTTCAAAATGTTAGCAGTCCAACATGAATTTAACTAAAAATTTTGCCAGACCATCAGGCTAAATGCTGTAAATTAAGATCGTCTGACAGAAATCTAGCATGTCTTGGTCCATCAGATAAGCCTTATTTCATACACTCTACATAGGAGAGATGATATAATTTATAACTCATCCTCAATGACTGGTTATTAAACATTGTTTCTAACAAGACCAGAAATTTTGTAGTTGTGTTTGTTTTGAAATGATTTAGTTAGGTGTTGCAGTTAGTACATATTTAGAACCAACAATAATCAAAACAATGTATATATGTACATATCGCAAGTGTTCTGGAAAAGAAGAGTGTGGAAGGGGATGAAGGGGATCCACACACACCTCTCACTGCATTCCACTGAATGTGACTATATCTGATTCAAATATCTGCACAGCTTACAACCGTGTAACAGTCTCTCTCAGCCATATACTACCTACTTGGGTAAGCGATGCCGAGGACATGGAACCAGTTTAAACAACTGTGGCACAGAGTATATGAAGTTGAAGACTTGGGGGACAAAGAAGAGAAGCATGGTTTTGCTGAAGTGTCCAAGGATGGCGACAACTGCAAATGTCATCCCAGCAAAGTAGCAGAAAGTGTCGCCGACAAAGACTCTTGATGGGTACCTGGGGAAAAACAATGAAAGGCTACATATGAAAGAAAAGAAAGTGGATGGTGTGGCATGGTGTTGCATGGTGTGATGTGTGGTGGTGGCTGAGTGGTGTGATGTAGCATGGTGTAGTGTGTGTATGAATGTGTGGGTGTGTTATTATCAGATGGACAGATTGCTAGTTTTTCATATAATCTCATATTGACCAAAATGCTACGACTTGCTGCAAACTGCAATGGTCTGCAGCAACAACAGCAGCCTTTATACTCATCAAGAGATGACCAGGACTGGTAGTCAGGTATGTCAACAAGGTTGACAGCATGTCATTATGTCAGATATACACCACTGCTTTTTACATTGAGAACTGTGATTATTCAAGGAACAAATCATCTTTGTGTTTATGTTTACAAACTCACCAGTTGTGATATAGCAGTGCTGAACACACTCCAAAGAAAGGCATTATGAAATACATGGAGAAAACATGGTTTGACTGGTAATCTCCTGCAATGACAAATAGAACATCATGAACATATATATCCTGTGTGCAAATTAGCTTTCTAATTGGATAGCCAATGGGGCTAGCTATCACTAAAAGTTAGCAGCCCACAAAATAATTCACTAGCTTGAAATCTGAATGTAGAAACCAAGCAAAAGATTTCAAAAAAGGACGAAAATAGGATGTTGTCGTATAAAATGGGTTCCACCATCAACCTGCTAATATGATGAACAGTTTTATGAGGCCTACTCTTGCATTCAGAGAATGATATATTCAAAAGAGGTTCATTCAGACACAGTTACCCAACAAGACATAGAATTTATGGCTTATTGTGGATGTGGCATAGTATCCGTGTGATTTACCTGAGAGCTCTATGAAGTTATGGATGAGTACAGAAATCGCGATGACCCAGGATTGTCCAACCTCCAAGCCATTGACTCCAGACAAAATGTTGATTGCATTAGTGCAAAACACAGCTAGCATCCCCATGTAAACATAGTACAGCAACCCTGTGGATCACATACATAGTATAGCAATTCTGTGTAGTTTATATATAATCAGTAATACTGTACATATTCCAGCAGGAGGACTGCAACATAATGCTCAGTACAGGAAAAGTCAATGCTATCACACTAAAGTGAGTGAGTGAGTTTAGGTTCACGCTGCATTCAGCAATATTCCAGCTGCATGCTGGTGGTCTGTAAATAATGGAGTCTGGATCAGATAATCCAGAGGTCAATAGCATGAGTATCAATCTGCACAACTGGGAACCGATATATGCCGACCCAGTCAATGGGCCTGAGCACCCTGATTTCGTTAGTCGTCTCTTACGACAATCATAGTCACCATTTATGGCAAGCATGGGTTGCTATAGCCTATTCTACCCTTCACCTTCATGGATCATCACAGTAAAGGATCATCAAACATAATGAACAGAAATCAAGACATATTTCATGTGTAGGTGTCAGTAATTTTAAAGTAGTTTGACACCTCTTGTACTTTCAGAAAATATAACTGTAAAGTTAATAAGTAATATCACTTGACATGATCCTTGAATTTCTTACTGGTATCAGTTGTCCAACAGCATCAAGAGGCACTGACCATTTCATGAATCCTTATAACCATAACATGCAACATAAGAAAAGTAGGCTTTCATAGAGGTAACAATTGCAGTTTTCATTCAGAAAATGTAGCACTGTGAAACCTGCCAATACTGGCACCAGTCTAATCTGGAACACTGTCAAAACCTGTATGAGCAGTCCAGTCAAGGTCCCTTAATCCAATACACTCCTCTCTGAAGGCTAGATAATCAAAGGGACGTGAATCAAATGCTCCTAGGATTACAGTCGTTAAGCTTTATAAACCTGGGAGATTGGATTAGCTTTTTCCAAGTAAGTGATATGTGTCACAAGGTAACTAAATAGGCAATAGTTATATTGACTAATCAGTCACTTAGGTGTTAGAGAGATAAAGAGAAATTGACAAGTGTAAATGGCAACCATATTGGAATCTGATCGTCACTATCTAATCCGGCATCCTGTCTGAATTGGCTTTGTTTCAGTTCAGGTGCTGGTTTAGGTAGGTGTCACTGTACATACTTACAACATGAATTATGATGACAGAGCATCAGATAATCTCATGATGAGCCATATGATAATATGTCTGTCTATTTATAATGTGCCAAACACACACCTTAAAGCATGCTCAAAGAACATCTCTATTATCAGGTCATTTGTATCCTAATCGTTGAGCCTACTGGGTACCCATTTACTGCTGGGCAAACACAGGCATTCCCACAGAGCCACAGTGCTGCATGTGCTTCATATGTGGCACAAGGTCAGTGCCCTAGAAACTCTAAGAAACTCAGCTGCTGACCACAGACACATATTCAACTACTTTTCACTACCTTAAGTGCTTAAGTTCACCTGATTTGTGACCTGAGCACTGTATGCAGGACCAGATGTTGGACTGACCATGACAATGAATGTAAAGCTAATGCCATGTCTTACCTAAGTTGACATCATACCCGAGCAACAACCTGAGAGGTTTGGGTACAATGATGGTTGTAGAATTGAAGTTGACAAAGTACACCATCAGTAGGGGTAGGGATGCCATCGTCGGCAGTAGCAGCTTGTGTCGCCACTTCAGGTCCAGGACATCGTCAGCAAATCCCAGAAATATCATGCAGCAGATAGACAGGAGGGCTGCTATAAACTCCACATACTGAAACAGTGTTAGGAGCAGCTTATATTTTCTTATAAATCTTTCATTTAAAGAAGTAGCTATGAACTGATAATTAATTTGATATCAAAACAACACATAATGAGCATTCTTTCTTCATATAAATAATATAAAAAATCCTCTTATCACATTTTAATACCGCATTAAAAAGGTAACAGATCATACACTGATACAGCCTTCCTGGACTGATGTTTTCCATTGTCACACTTCATCATATTATTGCACACAAATTCTCACCAATGATCATATATTTCATCATCACTTATGCCTTGGTTAGACACCAAATCAAAGAACTGAAGTGCTAAAAACACAAGGGATAAGTGAAAACATCCTTATGATCCTGTATAATGAATGAGATCATATGCCTGCTGGATGTTCAACGACAACAGGAATGATGATGATCTCATTCTACCTGGTATCATTCACCAGAAGCAGATTTATAACGGAGTTCCTTGCTACATGTCTGCATGCTCCATGTCCATCAGTGTGGGTCTGGACTGAAGACCCAGTAACCCAGAGGCATCAAAATGTGAACATGCTCACCCACCTAACCACTCTCCTAACTCAACCTTCTTAGTGATAACCATTACCTCATGATAGGGGAACTTGGCAGAGTCGGTGTCCGACAGGTGCTTGTAGAAGGGGACGGGTATGAAGAGGAACATGACAATCAAGAACACAGCTCCACATATCACACCCAGTGCCTCTGGCCTGAAAGCGAAGTATACATTTTCATGTAAATGTCAGGTATAACCTAATACAAGCACAACATGAAAAACATGACATACTTATGTTACTATCACATAGAATATATGAAATTAAACTCATGAGATTAAAAACATATAGGTATGGTAGTAACAGTTGAAAACATATTCATGTGCAATTCGAGTGCAAAGAGTGCAGTGTGGGTAGGTTATGGCTCGTGTTGATTGTTGTGTGGTTATAACTGTGATGTTCATAAATTGAGTAATCAAACTGATGACTCTTGAGCTGGCATGTCTCCATGAGGTCTCTTAATACAGAAAAAAAAGAAAAAAATCCATTTATTTATGTATACAGAGTGATCTATTAAAGAAGTAGATGTAACTGTTTATGTTTAACACTAAAACTGATATTTTGTTGGATATTGTCACAGTAACACTTTGGTTAAAGTCGCCAACCCACTGACCTATCATTACAATCTTGCAAATCCTTGTATCCCATCAGAGGATATTTTTAGTTAGTTGCACCTTACTAACACTTACTGTTACTGCCATCATCCCCGACACAGTGGGATGTTCTTGTATCATCACATTAGGAGAATTTGGACACTTAACAGCCTTATCTGATATCTTGATTATAGTACAAACAAAAATGATGATAACTCTATCATAAGCACAAACAATTTACAATATCTTTGTTATGGTTCATTACAGTGCGAGCTACAATAAATGTATGACGTTAGAAACATCTATCATCCGACAATATCCTACTATATACGTTTCTTGTTAATGATGTCACTATATGGCTGAAATAATGCTTATGCGACATTAAACTCAACTAAACCTAAAACCTAGACCTTGTTAAATGTAAAAACATGCTGAACAAATAATGGAACGTGTTCATTAGTTCATTCCAAATATTCTGCAACTGTGTTACATATTTGTTTGTTTAGAATGGAAGAAACCTGCCTTGATGCTTAACTAGACCTAGAGCTCTGCTACTTTCTCAAAACTTTATCAACATATTCGTGATATTAGGATATTCGTGCAACTAAATCTGCCGGGGTTCACATGATAAATCAATTTCAACTCGTTTGCTCAGACCTGTCCGAAAATTGATTATGTGAAAGCACTGAAATGAAATGACAGCTGATGCAACACAACACGCGTTATCGTCAGCTGTAGGAATACTCACACTTTGGCCTTAGAACGTTTACTCATGTCCACACCAAACAGATTCGCTTTGATAAACATGCTTCCAAATTTTGGAATTATGTTTAAACATAGCAGGAAGCCACACGCAGACATAGCTGCGTTGATGGCAAGTGTCATTCCTGTGTCACTGACAGCCAGATCCATTGTTGCAGCAAATTGTTTCTGCCACGAACCAAATGCAGTCTGCTACGACGCCATGACAGATCACGCGAGACTTAACGCGAGATTCTCATATGGACGTGTTCGTGCTCTACCACAGCACGTGTAGGCCAATTATTCGTTATTGCTTAGCTGCGCAGAAGGCCTCAAGATATCGCTGACAGGAGTTTATAAAGTATAACTTATTTTATTACGTGAAAGAGAAATGGTGTAGTATCGCAGGCGAGGCACACATGAATTAGATTTGCAAAAAACTCATAGGAAATACGCATTATAACACAAATAGCTCAAACACGTGTGTTTGTACAATTGTAGGACAAATTTTACCTTAAAACGATAGAGCATAGGATAATTATTACCTTATAATGACACACACGGGAAATAGAAAAATCATATTTGAATAAATAAATCATGTCATTTAAGAACCTTATACTTCGATGGATAAAATACTGCAGTAGTTCTTTTTCTGCCGAGAGAAGAAGACTGAAGTCTCTGTTGAGAGCTGTAGGGGCGATTTCCAGCGTGTTCTCATACTGTACATGTAGTTACATAGTCAAATTGAGCACTACATATTTTGCTAGCTGAAAGGACAATTTGCTTCTCCCTTTTTTCCGTAGACAGACTTGCATACCGTTCATGGAAACAGGAAGTTACATCACTTTGGATAAGGATACAATATTAGGAATGACACTGAAAGAATGAAGTTTGTGTAGAAAAAGCCGCTTCGTTGGCCGTTAGCAGAAATGTAATGAATGTTTGAATTCCAGGTAAGTTTAGAGTCTATAACATCTGAGATACTTCAGTCTAAGTAAACTTCAGGTTAGTAATGTTCGTTACATTCCTCTAGCCTTCAGCAATCCATGCTTGCCATAAAAGGCGACTATATATGCTTATGGTAAGAAGCGACTAACGTTCTCGGGTTGTCGGGCTCGCTGACTTGGCTGACACATGTCACCGGTTCCCAATTGCGCAGATCGATGCTCATGTTTTTGGTCACTGGATTGTCTTATCCAGACTCGATTATTTACAGACCGCCGCCATATAGCTGGAATATTGCTGAGTGCGGCGTAAAACTAAACTCACTCACTCACCCTCTACAGTAGAGGAATGTAAGGAATAATACATTACTAAGACTAAGTTTACATAGACTGGAGATACTTGTACTTATTTGTAATGTAACAATATCTATAGGTTCACTAAGAACTGCATGACTGTGTCTTGAGCGTAAGTCAGTGACCGACTCCTTAGTTTTCTTCACGTTTATGCTTACATAATTACTTTATTTATTATGTTAATAAACTTCTTGATATCAGACGATGGTGATCCTCTGAGTGGCTTATTAGTCCCGTCAGTGGGGTTTTTATATGTGTCAGTTCTAGTGGAGCCACAGGCGCAGTGGTTGGTATTTCATATAACGTGAACAATACCGGCGATAAAACACAACCTTGGGTAACCCTTGTATTGCTAATCACGGCGAAGACCCGAGTTCGATTCCCCGCACGAGTGCAATATGTGTGAATCCCACTTTCCCACCTCTCTTTCTCTCTCTCTCTCTCTCTCTCTCTCTCTCTCTCTCTCTCTCTGACATGGGTGATCATCGGTCACAAATGCAAGATGGTAGATCATAGTTGTTTTTGTTTGTTTGTTTTCTCATTCCTGACGATCATGGGATGTGGCATGTCAGTTACACATATAGTAACTGTTCTTAATACCTTTAATATATTGTAAACTGTCTTATTTCCGCGCCTTTAAATTTTCGCTAGTGATGGTCACTAAACCTTTTCGCGCCTTCTTATTTTCTCGAGGTGCTAGTTGACAAATACATTGGCAAATACAATACAGTATAAATACCTGAGATATAGGCCTAATGGGTACAAACATGTGATCTTGTTACAGATGGCGTCTCTGAATGTAGTATACCCTGATAATGTTTTCGCTCATTCCTGTTAGATGTTTATAAGTCTGTAATGTGTTGTCTTGCGTCACACTTGTTTGACAACAACATAAAGATCAATACCGAAACGTCGAATCAGGAATGAGCGAGTATGGTTTTGCGTCGCTTTGGCAATATTCCAGCAATATCGCGGCGGGGACACCAGACAGGGGCTGCACAAATTGCACTAGGCTCAAGTCTTTGAATGTCATTTAGAAGTGAAAATACATAAGAATGAAGATTTTTATGGATATCAACTTCTTTATGAGAGAACACAACGTTTCGGAGTTAATGCTTACTCCTTCATCAGGCGATTGAGAAAGGGATACAGAGGTGTATTTATATGTACAGGTAAAACAATAACAAAGTAACAAGTGGAATGAGTTAACGAAAGGTAGTATAAACAAGCACTGATAGGAAGCCGATAGTTAAGATAACAATGATGGAAGCCAATGGTAATGCATTACAGTTGATTGGATATGTTTACATAACACAGATACGGGGTAAGGACGATGTACATCATTGGGGATAAGGATGGAAGCCAATGGTGATACATTACGCATGATAGGATCATGCACCTGATGAAGGAGTAAGCATTAACTCCGAAACGTTGTGTTCTCTCATAAAGAAGTTGATATCCATAAAAATCTTCATTCTTTTGCACTAGGCTAACCCACAGCCCCAAGAAGTTGAGACAGCTATTTTTATAATACAGAAGTCCGTCAGTTGGTCCACGTTCAACAGGATATGCTGAACGCGTGAATCCGGGTTAGACTTGTTAGACTTAGTCTTCAGCATCCCATGCTTGTCATAGGAGGCCACTATACCGGGGAAGCGACTAACAGGATCGGGGTAGTTGTCATTCGCGCTGACTTGTTTGACCCGTATCCCAGTTGCGTAGACCGATGCTCATGACGTCAATCAGTTGACTGTCTGGGCCAGACTTGATTATTTACAGACCGCTGCTCGAATGTTGCTGAGAGCGGCAACAAACACGCAAACAATGTTACATGTAAATGTCGAGACGGCAGTTTGGAGGCGATCGTCGGTCACCTGTCTAGCAATCCCAAGGTCCAGTCCCGAGTCCTGAGTAGCATTTTGTACTTATTGCTTTTGGTCGCATTAAGGTGAAACTGCGTATTTGCGACAGATGTCCATTTCCCCATAATGAAGGAGTGGCTAGTCAACTTTATTGCAATGGGTGCGACGTTTCGGGGTGAAGAAATTCCTCCATGGTGTCATGCTTCAGTGGCAAATCGGCCATTGTCTGACAGTGAAAGACAGATGGCAGTACTGTTGATTATGGCCGAGCTTTTATTTTACTTGCTCTGACAGCAAATTCATTGTTTAAATAGATATATTTACGTAAACCAGGTACATATAAAAGTCCCTGCGCCGAAGTGCCCAATGAAGGCGGAGTTATGTCAATCTTCGTTGTAAATGAATACATCCATGTCCTCTAGGGGTGATGGTTAAAGGGGCACTGATGCGAAGAGAATGATTTTTCTCGCAAACGGTCTAATTACGAAACCAAGCTGCAATTTGGTCAGCACTCGCTCCCTCGACCGTGTCCACATTAGTAGAATTTCTTCACCCTAAGCAGTCAGGAGGCCGGTTGGGTTACGAAATCACCGCGTCTACGAAAACACCGCCTCCCATGCCCATCATATACCATTACTTAAAAATATCCATGGTATTCCTTGTCTGATTGTAACAAAATATCACTACAGTGTACTTTGTTTCTGATGCCTAGATGGTATAGTGACTGATCCAATTTCATCCTATTTCTGTATTTTTTACCTCGTTAAGCGTTACCTCGCCTGGTGTAAGGCTCGATTTCGGTCATCCATAACTTCATACTTGTTGTACTGAATATGTAAACCTGAGTGATAAATTTGCACAATGTGTAAATTATCAATGCATTAATACAACCAGCGAAAATAACAGTTTTTTATGCTTTAGATAATGTTGTCCCTGTCTGGCCTGAAAACCAATCTCATGTTTGAAATAAACCACCCATTCATACGAAAATTTCATATTCGCTATCTGTGTTGAATTGTATAAACAGTGTCGAAGTGAGCTGAACGTGTTTAATACTGATAGATCTGTCGTCACTGTTAGCAATATAGTCAGTTCGAGAACAATCGGGTTTTTTTCGGTCATTGTTGGATCAGCTGTTTGAAAAACAAATGACGATTGGTAGCGTGCTATAACCCCGACCTAGCTTGTCACAAAGCCTAAGGGCACTGGCACGGAAAGAGACGAGTGGTGACAAATGATCCAGCTGCTAAGCAGGTGTCGATCGCTGACAGTGTGGAGAGAAGGGCGCGATACTGGAGATTTAGAAGTCCGCAGTCAATGTACGCGTAACGTCGTTTTCTTTCCAAACAATAACTAAACGCGTGGAATCAACGACAAATTCAACACCACAGTGAGCCCAGTATGGTTTCGCTTTGAGGGGACGAGGACATATCGCCGAAGGGAATCGAGTCATCCGTTTGTGCACAAAGTGACAAAGCTTTCTAAAACCCAGGTAAACATACTACTAATACTACTATGTACGAACAGAGACCATATAATAGATTATATGGTCTCTGGTACGAATCAAACTATATGTAGATATAATTAATTGGCTTGATTTCCGTCCAAGTGAGACTACAATAATATTTAAGCCTCGTCTAGAGTTTCAAATGATGAGCAAATGAACAAAGTAAGAGAAACACAAAGGGCGCTAACGTCAATGGACAAAATTTGGTTGAATAATGTTGGGCACGACTGAACAACAAACAGCGCTCTAATACGATTCTTTCGAACACGTCCTTGTCTCATGTTAGACTGAAGACCTTAGCTGAAGTTCACGGAGAAAACAAATAAATGGCTAGGCTTACACATGTTAACTTTGGTAAATGAGCGCCAGGGCCCACTTGCACAAAGCGATCTATGTTGGAGAATCGGAGTTACAATCATTGTAGCGTTCAGATCGCTTTGTGCAAGTGGGTCCACATTAGTTTGGAGAAAATGATGTGCCTAGGTGACCGTTCCTAATTTATGGCTGGGGTGGGGGTGGGGGTTGGAGTGGGGTGAGGGGTGGTGTGTGTGTGTGTGTGTGTGTGTGTGTGTGTGTGTGTGTTGGGGGGGGGGGGATTTTTATCGAGTTGCATGTACAATGTGTAACTTCTAAAAAGACTCAGTAATTTAAAGAAAGGTATTGATTCATCAAGGAAAAAAGATTTTTATTATAACAAGATTTTTATTGTAAAATTAATTTTTAAAGAGTAAATTTTAAAGAGTAAATACTACAGGGTATCAACATTACCTCAAATTAAATTTAATAAGGGGAGACAACTCTTGCCCAGGTTTACCTCAGGATAAATGCTTGTGTAGTCATGAAAATATCATGAAGGTTACACAACACCAAATGGTTTCCCATTGACTTCTATAGTAATCCTATATTTTTTTTATAAAAATATCCGCATGAAATCTCATAAAAGTAAGCGTATTTATGTCATCTATTTTAAAACTTGACGAAAAAAGCCAGAGTTGCATTTCTTTGCTGTTCAGTAAAGGATGAATTCTTTGTTTCTATTTTTTTGTAATTTATCAATATATTCAGATTTAATTTGTAGGTGATATGCTTTACAAACAATATTGCTGAGCAGTCACAATTAAATACTGCAGCAAGTCTTAAAGGAAGAATTCATTTTCCTTGAAATTAGAAGTGAATAATCAATATCACAAATATGATTTGTTTTAAAACAACAATACCTTTTACATTTGTGATTTCAAAAAGATTCAGTGATATAAAATAGTGGGGTTAGAGGAATCATTTTTAAATCAGTAATTCAAGTTTGTCTTGTCATATAATACATGAAAGATATCTCAAGACTGAATTTGTGATATCAGAAAATACATTTATCAGATATCATGAATTATTGATACCATAGAATAGGGAATGATATGATAGTATCTACGATCGCATGATAAAGAAATGGATAATTAATGCAAAAGTAATATGGTAACAGTTTAGTGTGTAAAAACACAAAATATACATGTTTAAAATACATGATGCAGGATGAGAGAGTCACACTAAACCCGGTGCGCCTAGTGGCAGCAAGAGTTGTATACTCCCCAGGGAGTTGAGACTGAAATACGATGTGCTGTTGAGATTGACATCCAGTGATCGAGGGAAAAAATACCAGCACCTTGAGCATGCACTAGTGCGTGGATATGTGCTCTATATAAATATCCTGTATCATAGTATACTACATCTGGCAACTTATTTCTTGATGTAAATGTGAAAAGTTTACACTAAACTTGAGCAAGCATGATCAAATTCATACTGATATTGGTTATATATTTCTTGGTGTAAAGGCTAAAAGTTTACAATGAATTTGAGCAAGCATGATTAAAGTCATACTGTATTTTGCAGTTTATTTCTTGATGTAAGTGATAAAGGTTTATACTAAATTTGAGCAAATATGATCAAAGTCTTACTGATATTGACAAAATATTTCTTGATGTAAACGCACAAAAACATCACGCTAAATTTGAGCAAGCGTGATCTGTTGTTACTGAAAGAAGTCAAGGTGCCAATACCATGATTTTTGTTTTTTATGTACAGGACGTGGATGTGGTCTCCTTGATGCTGTTAACATAAAGCTGAATGACGTGAGATTTCTACAACAGATAACTCAACTACTAATTCACCGCTCTCGTCATCGCCTCGGTGCATGTGTCCTGATGCCAGATAGCATATGACAGAAGACTAAATAGTTTTAGTTCACCAAAGAACTGGCTGTTGAAATAAGATCGCCATATTCCATGTATTGGAGTGAAGTATTCCAATTTAAGGAAAGATATTATTAATTTAAAGGAAAATGTAACAAGGTGATACAAAATCAAAAACTGCACATGGTGTAAACCCATATATCATGCATGTATTAATAATTTCAAAAAGGGTAGATTTAACTTATAAACACGCTGTTGCGGGTACAACTTGTACCATAGTCACTTATGTCTTGACAGCAATAATTGCTTTTCCATTTATTGGCCTCGGTTTTCTAGTAGCTGACCCTTTGGATGATCAATATTCAATAATGAGAGATCAATAGCAGATTATGACTTAGAATGTCCAAATGTTTCAGACAGTCAATCTTTTCAGTATCATATCTGCAGGGATGAACAAGCCCATCCAAACTGGTGGTGGAACACAGCTTTCCATCAGCACCAACCCGCATATATGGTTCATGCTTGGCCTTTCTCAGACAAATCCATTCGTTCAAGGGTTTTCCCTTGGGATTCCCTCAGTTCAAGGAATTAAAAGACACTAGGACATGCTAAGTGTCTACATGATTAATGTCTCTATTCAACTGATATCGTGTTGTATGTTTATGCTACTTTCTATGTATATGATTGTAGGTTAGTAATACTATTACTATTCTGCTGTATACTTTGGCTAGTCACTGGTTGTTGACCTAGGGTACGCTTCCATTAGCTAGACCTTACTGTGCTTGGTTAATACTGCCGTGATTCCTTGAACTCTCCTCGCCAACATAGATCGTCGTTGCCACCCCATTATTTCATTATGGCTTCGTCTGGGACTCAATATGTTGTGACCACCCTTGATGAGGAATTCTAAGACTGCTCTCCCCCAATTAGTCTTCCCCATAGGTTTTGGAGAATATTATGTCGCCTATCATTATTTTTCAAATGTCTCAGTATATAGGTTTACAATATGGCAGATTCGAGAAATCAAAACTGAAGTACAAATTCAGCACGCGAATTGCGGAGAAAACGTTTCACTTTTAGGCTACCAATCCTGTTTAAGCCCAGCCCACCGGATTTGTCCAGTAGAGTTAAATGGGCTTTGTTCGTAGCTGCGCAAACGTCACGCCTAGGAGATGGAAATACATTACGCATGTAGAATACAGATAAGGCTATGGAGATCGGGGCGGCGATACTCCTGATGCATGGCTTATATTCTTCTGACCTTCCCCTCCTCGTGGCACTAGGCTTTAAATTGGCTGTACGAAACAAAGATTTGACTATCTTGTGTCACTTGCAAGAGCTGCACTCGGACATGGGCGCAGAATTACAAGGTTACTTAGAAATTTACTGGCGATTACCACCTATTCTAAACATGGTAATTTGGCAGTCAATCACTGTTCAACAATCGGACAGAGTAGAACAGAGTTTTAAGGACGCTTCGCAGCTCATCCTTTATCAAGGGAACTTATATCCCTGTAAGGTTGCACTGCGATGTTGTGCTCTTTGTTCCGAGGAAATTTTTCCAATTCGAAATGACTGCAGCAATTGCTCCCCAATAACATTCTGTAAATGGTGCCGAAGAATCCAACATTCTGGGTGTGCGGCCACACTTTTGAAGAGTCCGCCTGGTCACACTGGAAGATTGGATACCTGGGGAAGAATGTGAACATTTCGATTTACCCAGTAATGACAGTTTGGAGGCTTTACTGGCAGGGGGTTCGCCACCCTGTCTAAATTATAAACAGTGTCCAGAATGCAAGGTTCCACACGAGAACCCATTCATTGGAGTGCCAGATGACACTGCTCCTATTCTTCATAAAATTCCAGTGCTTTTTCCACCCAGAGACATGTTGGATCGATTTGATGTGAGGACATTGATAAATTATTATCAACCCAAAAGAGTGGAGACAGATCATGAGGGATCATATGTTCGTCTCTTTTTGGACAGAGCAGCCTCACCGCCTGATCTGCCAGAGGGACCTGTCTTAGGAGAAGAATGGCCCCTTACTTAGCCAGGGCGGGGCACCAAAATAGGATACACGAGGAGTAGAGGATACAAGCTTGGTGTTGTAAAACTAGTGTAAATGTTCAAGAGGCCAAACAAGAATTTTTACCTGCTTTTCGATTTGTACTAATTTTAATATACATCTGCATCGGCTATGTTTACTCAGATACCGTTACAGGGTTATCGACTGATAAATGACTGTTTCGCTTCTCAGATAGGTACAATCACAGACAGATCCTATCTGAGACATTTACCTGTATTTTGATATTTTTAGTTTTCCTGTCCTCAGATATATAGGTACTTCATTGATATTTTGTATTGATATTGTATCATGTATGTGTATCTTAATCTTTACTATTGATCTTGATATGATGTTTATATGTGTATGATGAAACTTAAGCCATTTATCAGTCACATGGGACATGCTCTACAACAGGAGGGGCATGTATAACCAGGACATTTAGAGTTTAAAAGATATTTGACAAATATTTAAGGAAAATTTGAAGTCAAGTTAGGAAGGGTCAATGTTCTGGGAAAGTGCATTGACCAAGTAATCTAATTTTTATGGATTCACTTTATGGGAATGGCAATTTCTCTGAAGTGACATAAACTAGGACCTTGTGATTCTGCATGATTAGGCGGATGGACATTCGGATACTAATGGTCAGTTTGTAAATAAAAGGGACACACAAGGGTTCTGAAATAATTTGTTTAAGTATCTTCTGGCACCTATGAGTCGGAAATATTATCTAACATTTTGTCAGATATGTCAATGTTTGGTTAATGGATGGCTTAAAGTTGATTTGAAGATATTTAAAACTGGAAGAATTTGATGGTCCCAAATAAAGTCTCGGCAAGGGATTAATGAAAGTAACTGATTATTAAGATTGGGTATGAGTCATTTTTGTATGACGTAGGACATTATTTCGTGGGGAGGAGCCTAAATTGTCACGACTTCTATTTTGTTAGTTGTCCGGTGAGTGGTGCGCAATTTCTGAACCCCACCGTTGACTTGAGAGGTTCTCTCTGTATATTGAGAGAATGGCTCAGATGAACTTATAGTATCTGAAGTTGTGCAAGAAACCAACAAGTTCTTCCAGGACGTTGTAAACTAAAGTTGTGTGTAGACCACAAACTAGGAAATATCTGAGGACCTTTGTTTGTGAAAAATCATTCCAAAAATAAAAGGACTTGAACGCCATACTGGACTTATCCTTGAGTATACCGTCTGACTACATCATCCCCAGACAAAGAGTGGAGGAAATACAGATTGCCAAGGGAGAAGGGTATAACACCCCGACACCCTCAGGTAACACTATTTACCATTACATTCTTCTTCTTACACGTATGTGAATGGTATTTAATTGTGATGTATTGATTGTATCGGATGCATTTGTCATGATTATGTATTTGGTCTTCTTAATGGCTGTCTAATCATAAATAGTAGATGCAGATGGGCTGTCCTCATGTTTTAATACTTAATGTGATGTATGTGAATCTATGTGTATCATTCATGCATTGTTCAATCATGTTTGATTAAATGTACTCATGTGTTAGCTGTTGTGCAGTTATTCTAATATTCCAAGTTTGGAATATATACCTTCCTCATGAATCTGATTACAAATTTATATAGAGCTGCTTGGCCGCAATCAGACTCTGCGCTTTGAAATGCCATGTAAGCTGACATAGGGGTTTGTGTGACTAGCTGATACCCTGAAGTATATTGCTTCTTGAATAGTGCTGTTCTCTGATAACTACCACTGCCAATTATTCTAGACACACTATTTAGACGCACGCTTTTACAGTTTATCTTATGCACTATTCTGTTGTATACTTTGGCAAGTCAACGGTCGTTGACCTAGGGTACACCTCCATTAGCTAGACCTTGCTGTGCTTTGTTGATACTAATGTGACTATTCACGATTATTCCTTGAATCACTTGTAATACTCCTAGCCGTGATCGTTATCCATATTTGTAAACCCTTGGATTCATTATCGAGACCCGATATGTTGTATCTACCCTTGATGAGGAGTTCTACAACTGGTCACCTCCAAATAGTATTCCCTACATGTTCTGGGGCAAATTATGTCGACCCTCGTTACTTTTCAAATGTCTCTGTACACATGTATATAATATGGGAGACTCAAGAAACCAAATTCGAGTACAAGTTCAGACCACGAGTTGCGAACATACCATTTCACCTTAAGGCCACCCTATGGTCTGTTTATGTCCAGTCCACCAGATTTGTCCGACAGAATAAAAAGGTCTGGTTGCATCTGTTTGTAGAGTAATATAGCTTTGAGCCAAACGGTCTATATAATTGGTTACATCCGTGATTAGTAGGCTGGACCCTTGATGATGGAAAATGGTATCAATCATGTAAAGAGCTTCGACAATGTAGTTAGTGATCCTTTATTTCATCAATATTTGTTTAATCAGTAATATTTAAAAGCGGGATGCTTTAATTGGAAACTATGTTACTGAACATAATTAAGAACATTATACTGATTGTGATATAGTATATATAGTATATAGGATATAGTATATAGGATATATCACTGATTGTGATATAGTATATATAGTATATAGGATATAGTATATGGGATATAGGATATCGTATAAAGGATATAGGATATAGGTTGTAGCATATAGTATATAGGATATAGTATACAGGATATAGTATATAGTATATAGCATATAGGATATAGGATATAGGTGTTTTGATTTGCCTGAAAAAGGAACATGTTCAAGAATCCCAACTTTTGAGGTTTGACTTGGGCTTCATGCATCTTTGAATTTCAATCAGTAATGTTTGAAGGTTATTTGCTATAACATGTTTGTAACACTTCTCAGATAGGTACATGTATAGCCTGAGACAGATCCCATGTGAAACATTGTTGTTAGTCCAAAAATTGAGTCCAAAAACAAAGGAGGACTTGAAACTTACAATCTGAGTTTGCACCACTTTTCATCTGATCCAGTCATTTGAGAAAATTGGATGCAGTTTTTTTGCAACCCACAGACATAATAACAGGTCACGTGTACAAGCATCACACCTGCCTCTCTGTGTAATTACATAATGTGACAGAGACAGAAGTTTCGTGCATGAGCCATTTATGGTGTATAGCCTGACAGATGATAAGTTCAAATTGCATGTGGTTAGTGATTGAAGTGGTGTGTGGCATGTCGTTATTAGCAGACAGGCAGGCAGACACATTCAATACAACAGACATTGAGTTTTGCCTGTGACAGAGACTGCTTATTACAATCAACGTTGTTATTTTATGTGTTTCCATGTTGTCAAGCTGTGCATTCTTTAACTACGATTTTAATATTTCTGTTGCTACACTTTGACAACTTGGTTTGTAAATCTGCCAACCTCCGAATAGCACGATGTGAAGAAAATAAGTAAAGGTATTTTTTTCGCTGCACACCCAAGATGTTTGCAATCACAGGAAACATCTTTCGTTCTCCAACTTCAGTCACAGCGATAATAATATGTGTATTTATAATGCGCTGAACTCCACACATAAAGCATGATCAAAGCGCTACATTGAATGAATCCAAGCAAATATTTACAAAGCAAGGCAGAGGTTATGCTGGAACGATGGTGAAAAACAATCTGAGGAAATTTAAGCTATACATTGTAATATTTTCTGAAAAGATAAGTTTTCAGTGAACTTTTGAATGAGTTTTTGAGTTCAATCGGGGAGTTGATTCCATGACTGTGGAGCACCATAGCCGAATGAGCGAAATCCAAATGCCTGTAATTTCTGTCTGGGAACAATGAGAAGGTGTTGGTCTGTTGATCTTAACATTCTAGAAGGATTGTACTTGGTGACTAGCTCAACAAGGTAGTCTGGAGCTGTATGATGGTAGCACTGGTAGGCAAGACTCAGGACCTTGAATTCAACTCTGGCTCTAATTGGTAGCCAGTGCAGGGTTTCCTGGACATGTGTTATATGGATCCTTGTGGGAACTTTGCAGACAAGTCGTGCTGCAGAGTTTTGTACTTTTTGGAGTTTTGACAGAAGTTTTTCAGAAAGTCCATAAAATATGCTATTGCAGTAGTCAATCTTTGAAAGAACAAGCGATCGCACTAGGGCTTGAGCTGCTGGTGTAGTAAGGGAGCTTCTAATGCTGCTAATGTTTCGTAAATGGAAGTAACAGGATTTGCAAACTGTGTTTATATGAGCTTTCATAGAGAGATCAGAGTCCAGATGAAGCCCAAGATTTTTAACCGTTTTCGAAAATGGAATGACAATGTTGCAAACTGTGAGTGAGTTGGTCATCACATGACGAAGATTCTTCTTAGTGCCGACAAGCAGCGCCTCGGTCTTCGCCTCATTCAGTTTGAGCAAATTTGTCGTCATCCATGTCTTTACATCACCAGTACACTCTGACAGTCGCTCACACATTTGTTCTGCAGTGTTGGGATAGCATGAATCAGACAGCTGAGTGTCATCTGCGTAGAAGTGGTGGCTCACATCATGTGTACTGATTACATCTCCAAGATCTCTGGTGTAAAGTGTAAACAACACTGGTCCTAGAACGGATCCTTGTGGTACTCCACAGGATAATGGGGTTTTCTTAGATGAATGATTGTTTATGATAACTGACTGCTGTCGATCACTGAGGTAAGAAACAAACCAGGACAGTGCCACTCCAGTAACTCCAAATGAAATTTCAAGTTGTTTCAAAAGTGTATGGTGGTCAAGAGTGTCGAAAGCGGCTGACAGGTCAAGGAGTACAAGTAGGGCGATTTTTCCACTGTCAACCGAGCAGAGCAAATCATTCATAACACGAATGAGTGCCGTTTCCGTACTATGACGTGGTCTATAAGCAGACTGGAACTTTTCCATAAGTCCATGCGCTGTAAGATGAGAGTTGAGTCTCACTTTCACAGCCCTTTCCACAAGTTTGGATAGAAAGGGTAAGTTGGAGACGGGACGATAATTTTTCAAGTCGTTGGGATCAGATCCTGCTTTCTTGATCAATGGTCTGATGACTGCTTCCTTCAGGGGTGTAGGAACCGCACCTGAAGTTAAACTCAAATTTACCAGGTTAGTTATTGGAACAATGAGCACATCAAGAAATTCCAACAACAATTTGGTGGGCATAGGATCCAAGACACATGTCGTTGGCTTACAATCCTTAATCAGTTTCAAGACTTCCACTTCTGTGAATGGCTGAAAACAGTCCATGACAGGGCCATCAAAATGGCGTGTAGATAGTTGTTGATTGTCCTTCATCTCACTTCTAACACAATCTTGTATGTAAGATATTTTTTTGGCAAAATATCGATTGAAACTATTTGCAAGATCAGGTAGGCTCTCTGATTTGGGTAAACAAACATCCTTTTTCATAAAAAAATGATGATCCCTGCACACATCACCTGCTGTGTGTTTGTGTCTAACCTTCTTGGGAATACACCATCCAAGCCTCCTAGTTCAAGTAGCAGAAACTTGTGCACAGTGCAGCATAGCATAGCTGGTGAAATTAGTGAATTATTTGAACTCTGATTTTGCAGGGTTTTATTTCAACTTTCTGAGTTGAATTTGCATTTTTGATAATTTGTTACTGTAAGTCCACACCAAAAAGTATGAGAATTTGCAAAGTTGTGTTTTGCATTGCATGTGACAAGTTAAAAGGGGTCAATGTTCATTTCCCTTTTGAAAAAGCCTCCATTTATATAGTCTCAACCTTGCAAGCCATAAAAAATTTGTACAAGTGTGTACCAAAGAACATATTTTTGTTAATAAAACATTAAAATTACGAAGTTTTTCTGTTGGTTGTTAAAATACATATTGTTGGAAAATGTAAGATGTTCATATACATTTGTATGTCTTACGACTACTTAACTGCTTGATCAACAGACTGAGGCAAATAACCACATTCATTTATTTGAGGACACCTGAGACTAAATGGTAGAAGCTCTGAAACCTCAGGAAATGATGGGGAAGTTGGTGACTGACCAACAGGCAGATAACAAAGACTTGTTGAATGAGAATGATAGTCAAACATATGGATATATCTTTTGAAAGTTTGGATACGACAGGGATAAGAGTCAAGAACTCAACACATGGTTTCACTGTCTCTTTACCACCACCCAGAATATTCCACCCACATGGTAGTGGTCCGTTAAATAATCTAATCTGGATCAGACAATCCAGTGATTGATGTAAATGAGACCTGATCTACTATCATCTGGATATGATTTAATGTTTGAACCAAAGACATACCATCCAATCGTGTAAGTCCCATCTTGTGACCAATCACATATTCACACGTTTGTGAAACTGTACATGAAGATCAGTGTAACACTGTAACCAAGTGGTGATACTACAGAGATGTGTTCAGTGTATCCCACACGTCATGATACTGTATTCTAGATGCAGTATGGTTCATGCAGTAGCAGTATCCTTCACATCATTCAGCCAGGCCCCAAGTGTTCATGCTCCAGTGTACATTCGACATTCACAGACTTGTACCTTAAATACATTTATTCACGTATGTCCATCTGTACAAGAAAAACAGTTGTCATTTGTACGCAGCCCAGCCCAGCATGGAGCTATTTTATCTCTAGACTCAACATTATCAGTTCTCTTTGTCGTTCACCACCACCATCACCAATAGGTGACAGTTGTGCATGGGGTCACCCTGTAGCCATATTATCAGGACACCCTGGACACTAAGGCACCTACGAGTTTTTGCTGAGCATGCTACCAGATGACAATATGGACGGAATGAGATAGAACATGGAGGTTTTCCATGCAACCATTTCTGTCAGGGTGTGACAGATTATCAGCTTATATTACTGAAGTAATAGAAAACAAATCAGCTGATCCTACGTTCTTTTGTGTAGTATGGACATATCCACTTCACCAATGTATGATACAGTTTACAACAACAGATTACACCTAGCTGATTTTTCAGATCAGTGAGCGTGTATGGCTTTAAGCTGCTGTTTACTAAAGAAACACAATCAGATCATATCGTCCAAATTACAAGGATAAGGATGATTTAAGGCAAAACCCAGTAATTTTGAATGAACAGACTTCTTCTATACTCTACATGCACTACTAAAAAGAAGTTCAGGGTTTCCAATTCTGTCATATATCATAGTTAATCTTACATGATATGAGCAATCAACTATAGTAATGACAAGATTCAGGCGTTGCTTTACTTCTTATCAGCAGTATAGTTGAACCATGGAAAACCATTCCTCTGTTATATTAGTGTGTTGAGCACGCCATTGATAGCCATTTGAAATAAATAAATTAAAATGCATAAACGTCAGTGAATGTGTTGACATGTGACAGAATTTCTTGCCATGGTACATTATCCCCATTGTATGTGTATCATGGACTTCCACAGGTGCCAACCCTCCCCTGTAGCCTGTTGTGTAGATGCTATAGAATCAGTCTCTCATGATCATCTGGGTTCTCATCAGGCTTGAAGGCATTATCCAAGCGATTCTCCTCAGCCAGGGTGCGGAAATGCTGAAAATGAAATTAGCAATCAATAGTTGTATCAAAATATAAATTCACCATTCTCTGCCCCTCTAAAACCAAAATCTATCACTATTATTTGCATGGATTTAGGGATTCAGTTAAATAGAAACCAAAAACACACAAAATATAATCACATTTGGAACAAAAATGGTTGAGTAAAGACCATATGTAGATTTTTTATAATAGCAGCATATTCATGAAATAATTAATGTTGAGGTATTCATAAGAAATTTCTTTGCACTGAAAATCATATGACCATATAAGGATAATAATACATAAATTAGTGAGTTAGGATGGTTTTATACCTCTTATTCCAGAAATATCATGGCTGGGGACACCAGAAATGGGCTTCACATATTGTACCTATGTGGGGAATCAAATGCAAATACTTCGGCTTGACAAGCAGATGATTTAACCAGTAGGCTACCTCACCATCCCACAATAATGTAATTTTCTGAATAAAATTGATATTTTATACTTATCCTGACTCATGCTTAATTGCTTATCTCCTCTTCCTGGCGAAGGTAGTGGAACACCTGAAATCCTTTGAAGTTCCCTTCTAAAAGAAGCAGACATAAAATTTACACTCACCCATGAGTTACCTCCTCTCCCGCGTACATGGTCAGCTGATCGGCCATGATACTCACTCTCTCTTAAAATCGCCCAACACGAGAATATGAGAATTCAGCATGTCTGTGATGGGAGACTGGGAGGGCTTTCATAATATCAATTTTATTCAGAAAATTACATAGTGTTCCCTATCCTGACTCATGCTTAATTGCTCACAGAATCTGATGTAAACAGCAGTGGGTCAGACCAAGCTGGATTCTGCTGGCTGTTCAAAATTACGTCCAATAATTTCCCCCCTTAACGAGAACTTGTAATGGCGACAATTCGGTCCTGTGCTTTCTAATATTCATTGTAGATTCTGGGGGGGATCACATCCAGTTGAACTTGTCATCCATAGACGACTTCGTTTCACTGGCATGTGATGACATCAAAAGTAACTAGCGTCCTGCTAGTTTCTGATGCAACTAAATGTCAAGATATAGCAATCAAGACTAGTTGCAACCCCTCTTCGTGTACAAGTATCTTCATTATGAGTACAGGGTCATAATCACTCATGCTAGTCTGTTTAAGACGTGTACATGGACTTTTCCACCATTATACTCCACAAAGCGTCCGGCTTTCACAAATCACATGATAAAACGGGTGAGTGAACTCAGTGCCTTCGGGGAACTGTTAGTTGCTGAGCAATGACAAGAGGCCCAAACTGATGAATGCCAGAGACATCCTTTGAGGTTATGTCTCGTAGGTTGTGGTTGGCAAACACCGTGTTTGACTTCCAAAAGCAGCCCCCCTTTATAGTTGATAGCAAGCAATTCCCATGTAGCGCTAGTGTAGAGGCCAAGGCTCTGACTTCATGTGGGTTGGAGACTCGAGGAGGTTCCAATCCTACTGCTTTAAAAGGCTCTCAATTCACACTGAGATCGTGTTGCAGGATACTTCCATAAATGTCTTAGTAGATATAGGGATAAACAGGCGTTTGAAACTTTGCCTTCTAGACTTGGTACTTGCGATGTATATCTTCAATACTCTGACTGGACATAATGACAAATCTTCAGTATCATGGGGTCTAGGGATTAAAGATAGTGCCAGTATGTGGAATTGTCTATTCGGTTGACCTGGCAGTTGATTTTTCGCAATAAAATCCCATCGTAGACCCAGATGAGCTGTCTGCTGATGACTTGCATCAAAGCTTGTGTGGTTGAAGTCTAGAGCATGAATTTCTGACATTCGTGCAGCTGTAGCCAAGGTAAGTAAAAAACAGTGTCTTCTGAGTTAGCAGTTCAAATGAGGTCCGATCAAGTGTCTCATACGCATCACTTGTCAGATGTTGGAGTATGATGTTTAGATCCCATGCTGGAGCTCTAAATCTACGTTGTTGATCTTCCAACTTGAAGGAGCGTAGCAAGGCAAGTAATTTGGGTACTTTAGTCAGCTTGATCCCCGTTTCCATGATGACAACTGAGCTGAGAGCTGCTAAGTATGAAGATAATGTAGAGCCTTTCAGACCTCTGGAATGCAGTAACATAAATATTCTGCTATCTGCGGATATGTTGCCTTCATTGCGGTTTTTCTTCTTGGCGTATGTCTCAAATCGCTTCCACTTGTCATCATAAAGGTGCGAGTGGATTTCTGTAAGGCTAAGGCAACTGCTTTCGCTGCTCTCTTCAAGTATCCTCTGTGTTTTAAACACATTTTGATACGTTCCACACATGAAGTCGGAACACAGATGGGTTGCAATGTGCCTGTTTCGTGTGTGGATGGACGCAAAGAATTTCCCAATCTGGTAGTTGTAGTGTCAGTTGTCCTAACTCCTCTGTGAGTGTTGGAAACCAATGTCCTGTAAGCCAGTAAGGTGCAACCAAATTCAGTTGTAGCCTCTTGGTCTGTATTATTTTCTCAATGACTTCTGGTAGCAGCACTGGAGGGGGAAATGCGAATGCATTTTAGTCCTTCCAATGGGATGCTGAGACTATCTGGTACTGGTGATACAAAGGATGTAGTCTGTTTGTGGAACCTTGTTGCAAATAAATCTATTTCATAGAGTCTCATTGACGGCTCTAAATCAAGCCCACCTGAAGAAGGTGCATCTCGTAGAGGTGTCTCTCTGATGGAGGGCTCCATATGGTGAAGAGGGAAGCGACGAGCGTTGAAAGGTGGCAAAGGTTGTTGTTGAAACTTAGTTGCTGACTTGATTGCCGTACGTACATAACTTCTCAGAAATCATAGATATCGGAGCTATCGGCAGAAACATCAATGCATGTCTTCCTTCTTCCTCCTATAAGGGTTGGGCTCGTTGGAGTCCTTGGGTGGGGAGACTAAGTCCAGACTATTCGTGATTCACAATGTGACTTCTGAATCAAAGACGAGAACTTCCTTTGGAGAAGACAATTGGTAATATATGTCTTCATCCTTCTGTGAGTGCAACACACTTGATGGATGCTGACGATCCTTCTTATGTGAGTCCACGTCTGAAGGGGACGACAAGTACTGAGGGCACCTTCGACAAGCTGGGGAGAAAATCTTCTCCATTGACGAGTAGACCTGTGAGTGCACTCGCCAACGTCAGCTTCCTCGCCCACACGAACGTAGTCACCCACGTGAGTGCACTCATTCGTGCTGAGGACACCTTCGATGAGTTGAGGAGACTGCTGAAGATCCTCTCTGTTGACAAGCAGACCTGTGAGTGCACTCACTCGATGTAGGAGGATCTCTCTCCAAACTGCGGCAGGTTGATAAGGACAATGGTGACGATCTTCCTGAACAGGTGCGTGCATACTCCTCCTCTTCATCCTCTGGAGACTAAGTCTCGGTTGACGAAATACGTGCTATATCAACACCCAATAATCACAAATAAACAAATTGTGATACGTATATATAAACCAAATACCGCATAGGACATAAATAAAGTAAAAGGACCGAAATAGTTGAAAACCTTATTGCCGTAATAGAGACCCCAGGTAACTCCAGGAGCCCTCGTCTGGCAATAAGGAGAAAGTGAGTATCATGGCTGATCAGCTGACTGTGTGCGGGAGGGGAGGTAACTCATGAGTGTGTGCAAATTTTACGTCCGCTTCCTTTGGACGGGCACTTCAAAGGATTTCAGGTGTTCCACTACCTTCGCCAGGAAGAGGAGATAAGCATTTAAGCATGAGTCAGGATAAGGAAAAATATTTATTTATTAATATTACTGAAAAAAATCATGTGTTGCCATGCAATGAAGTGTTTATGTAAGGGTAAAGTGCAGGTGTGTACAAAGGTGTGTGTCTGTACCTGTGAGTTCTTGAACTCTGAGTACAGTGTAAACAGCACGTGCAAGGCCTGTATCTTCTCATTCTGGTGCGTGCTGTTACGGTAGATGGGGATGTCCAACATGGCTGCAACAAACCAACAGGGTTGGTCAAACTGCACAGTCAAGCCAGTTAATTGGAATAGTAAGGTCCAAACAACAAAGACAACAAACACAATTTTCTACATTCAGACAAATCAACTTGTACCCTCTTTCAATTTCTCAACTATATCAAACTACAATTTGCAGTTTCAAAGAGTTAGGAACTAAGAGATGGTAACAACATAAAAGATGATTCACTGACTACAACTTTGTACTTGGGCAAAAAGAGAAACAAAGAGCGATTCCAGAGTCAGTCTAAAAACTAATATTGAACTAATATTGAAAGATAGCCAAATCAACTCACTAACTCTGATAAACAATGTGATTTAACAATGAATGTTGTATGGTACAACTTACAGCACACAATCTCCACGTACTGGCCAAGGTCACAGTCCAGCTCTGCTGTTGGAAGTCCAACCTGACAACACAAAACAGAACAATCTTCACTAACAGTACACAAACATAAAAATATGATAGTCAAAAAGCTCTAACTTCTTTCCAATTCAGGTGTTAATTATAACTGTAGTCATTTTACAGGGTTGTTCTGATTAGTCCACCTGCTTTTCAGGTTTGTCTGTCACAGGCTCTTGGACCATCATCCAAGACAAACTCAGGACCATGTATGGTTGTGATGGTCTGGTGTTCTCCCGAGAAGCTACTGATGAGAACACAGGTAAATGGGACATTACTTGATTACTTTGGACATGTTGAAATGGGGAGTCAGAAATCTCTACATTACCAAGGTTAGCCTGAATTAATCCTACTCGTGTCAAACTGGAGAGACTAACTTTCATGTCACAGAGTCTAAGTTCATCAAAGTATGTCAGTTCAATGGAAGCCAATCACAACCTCAAACTGTTTGAAAACTACAAACATGGAGCTCACAGACCAAGGATCATAATCAGGAGTAATCTCAGATTGATAGGACATTGTGGAAGCTGAGCTGCATACCTTGACCTAACTACATCATGATGCCACCCACAGCATGACAAGGAAACAAGTCTGAAACACTATCATTAAATTGACAGATAGTTTGGTTTGATGGCTTTATAGTTGACACGATGATAGTTGAGTCAAGACTTGAGCTGGGACGGCATGCATCAATGCCTATGACCATCTGATTACTGATTGAGTCAACAGGGATGCCAACCCTGAACTGAAAGAAAGCTGAGTCAAGCCTTGCTAAAAGCAATTCCTGAGCCCTGAAGGTGCAAGCTAGGGGTGAGTGTGAGAGGGGGGTCAGCCCCTTTTGACGGCGGGGGTCTGGGCGAGCCTCCCTTATGAAAATCAGATTAGATTTAGCCTGAAACATGCAATTTCTGGGCATACTAAACCAGATAATACTAACTCTTATAAACACATTTCAATGGCTATTGAATAAAATCCTTTCAAACATTCTTAATTCATAAACATATTTGTATTCTCTAAAAAATTGGATTTTATATAAACAAATCAGAGAGTGAAACTGAAAGTAGAGTTACTCCTCTAAAATGAGAGTAGTTGACATCTCTGTGTCAACTGCCTCTCACAACAAACAGGGGTTGCTGAAGACCTAACACAACCAGGATGTTCAGGTAGCCTGTCCCTGTGGCCTTCTCACCTCCTTCAGCAGCTCCTCGAACTCTGGCGGCCACTCCTGCATCAGTGTGTCAATGTCAGGCATGTTCCTGTGAAATAGAGTGAGTGTGTGGTATGGTTTTACGCAAATTTTAGCAATATTGTAGCAATATCACAGGGAGGGACGCCAGAAATGGACTTCACATATTGTTCCCATGTGGGGAATCCAAACCCAAATCTTCGTTGTGGTGGGCCAACACTAACCACTATGCTAGCCCGTCTTTCCTATGATAAAGAGCTACATGCAGTCCTGTAACACAGAGCTACATGTAGTCCTGTAACATAAAGCTACATACATGCAGTCCTGTGACATAAATCTACATGTATACCACAACAAAAAAGCTACGAGTAGTCCTGAAACATAAAGCTACATGTAGTCCTGTAACATAAAACTACATGCAGTCCTGTAACACAGAGCTACATGCAGTCTTGTAACACAGAGCCACATGCAGTCCTGTAACACAGAGCTACATGCAGTCCTGCAGCATGGAGCTAAATGTGACTGGGGTCCTGTTTCTGATTACATGTCCTGTAGGAAGGACCTCATACGTACTTGGAGTAGTGGACATTTGGAGGTGGCTTGGACCGATGTAGTTCTCGTATACTCTCCACCCAGTTCTCTATGTGTTTGGGGTTGCGGTCAGCGTTCTCCAGGCTCTTCACAACCTACAGGACACAACACACCTACATCTAGGCATCATAACATGGACATACAAACACCTTGGAGAAGTCAAACTTCGAAATACCACTGAATGAAGACACCAATGACAGCATCACAAACCAGGATATGAATCAGGATAGATCTAGAATACAAACACACAACAGTTTACATGCACACTTTCAGTGGTTTGTTAGTTTGTTGTTTAATGCTGCCCTCAACAATATTTCTGTTATGTGGTGGCGGTCTGTAAATAACCAAGTTTGGACCAGATAACCAAACGATCAACAGTATGAGCATCAATCTACATAATTGGGGTGCGATGACACATGGTCATGCAATCCCGACACTTCAAGTGAGGGAATCAAGTATCCAAAGAAGGTTTTTTCTCTTCTAAATGAGGACATATACTCACCAACTGTTTGGCTGTTGTTTGTTTTGAGATGGCCCTGAGTTGCAGATCCAACACGGTGGGGTCTGACTGTTTGGCACAAGGCTCATCTAATACTGTCAGACCCAGTGTGTCTGGCTTCCCATCAGGCCGGGCAATCTGCACAGACATACCACATGCAGTACACTACATATACACAGATGACGATTTCCTCGAGATTCGGGGAAAATTTGCAGTTTAACACTGTAAATCAGCAATACCCCAACTGATAGTAGCCTGCAGAATATCAAGCATCCACCAGACAAAGCAGTGATCGATATCATAAGTAGTGTTTCACTGTGACAGTTCTTAGAATGCTTCCTGAGGTGTCCTGTTTGAGTTACTACATGTATTACTGGGGCTGTTATTTTTCTGCTGATCAATCAGGTGAACACATTTGAATCCACAGCCTTTCATGATTTAACAACATAACTGTCATATTTACTGATTTTCACTTTAGTTCTCTATGAACTGATTTATGGGTTAACTTCTGGGTAAATCTTGTGTACAATGATTAAAGGC